>NC_041720.1:21229525-21352583 GCF_900700375.1 Denticeps clupeoides
AAGCTGGTATGATGGTGTAGACACCGTCAGTGTTTAAAGTGTAAAAGCTGATACGATGGAGTAGTTACACAGTCGGTGGTTAATATCTAGAAGCTGGTAAGATGGTGTAGATACGGTCGGTGTTTAAAGTGTAAAAGCTGGTATGATGGTGTAGATACATGGTCGGTGTTTGAAGTGTAAAAGCTGTAATGATAGTGTAGACACGGTTGGTGTTTAAAGTGTAAAAGCTGGTATGATGGTGTAGACATGGTCGGTGTTTAAAGTGTAAAAGCTGGTATGATGGTGTAGATACACATTCAGTGTTTAAAGTGTAAAAGCTGGTATGATGGTGTAGATACACGGTCGGTGTTTAATGTGTAAAAGCTGGTATGATGGTGTAGATACACGGTTGGTGTTTAAAGTGTAAAAGAGGGTATGATTGTGTAGCTACATGGTCGGTGTTTAAAGTGAAAAAAAAAGGAATGAGAGTGTAGACACGGTCAGTGTTTAAAGTGTAAAAGCTGGTATGATGGTGTAGATACTTGGTCGGTGTTTATAGTGTAAAAGCTTGAATGATGGTGTAGACACTGTCGGTGTCTCAAGTGTAAAAGCTGGTATGATGGTGTAGATACATGGTCGGTGTTTAAAATGTAAAAGCTGTTATGATAGTGTAGACACGGTTGGTGTTTAAAGTCTAAAAGCTGGTATGATGGTGTAGACACGGTCGGTGTTTAAAGTGTAAAAGCTGGAAAGATGGTTTAGACATGGTCAGTGTTTAAAGTGTAAAAGCCGGTATGATGGTGTAGATACACATTCAGTGTTTAAAGTGTAAAAGCTGGTATGATGGTGTAGATACACGGTCGGTGTTTAATGTGTAAAAGCTGGTATGATGGTGTAGATACACGGTTGGTGTTTAAAGTGTAAAAGCTGGTATGACGGTGTAGATACACGGTCGGTGTTTAAAGTGTAAAAGCTGGTATTATGATGTAGACACAGTCTGTGTTTAAAGTGCAAAAGCTGGTATGATGGTGTAGACACAGTCGGTGTTTAAAGTGTAAAAGCTGGTATAATGGTGTAGACATGGTCGGTGTTTGAAGTGTAAAGGTGGGTATGATGGTGTAGATACACAGTTGGTGTTTAAAGTGTAAAAGCTGGTATGATGGTGTAGATACACATTCAGTGTTTAAAGTGTAAAAGCTGGTATGATGGTGTAGATACATGGTCGGTGTTTGAAGTGTAAAAGCTGTAATGATAGTGTAGACACGGTTGGTGTTTAAAGTGTAAAAGCTGGTATGATGGTGTAGACATGGTCGGTGTTTAAAGTGTAAAAGCTGGTATGATGGTGTAGATACACATTCAGTGTTTAAAGTTTAAAAGCTGGTATGATGGTGTAGATACACGGTCGGTGTTTAATGTGTAAAAGCTGGTATGATGGTGTAGATACACGGTTGGTGTTTAAAGTGTAAAAGAGGGTATGATGGTGTAGCTACATGGTCGGTGTTTAAAGTGAAAAAAAAAGGAATGAGAGTGTAGACACGGTCAGTGTTTAAAGTGTAAAAGCTGGTATGATGGTGTAGATACTTGGTCGGTGTTTATAGTGTAAAAGCTTGAATGATGGTGTAGACACTGTCGGTGTCTCAAGTGTAAAAGCTGGTATGATGGTGTAGATACATGGTCGGTGTTTAAAATGTAAAAGCTGTTATGATAGTGTAGACACGGTTGGTGTTTAAAGTCTAAAAGCTGGTATGATGGTGTAGACACGGTCGGTGTTTAAAGTGTAAAAGCTGGAAAGATGGTTTAGACATGGTCAGTGTTTAAAGTGTAAAAGCCGGTATGATGGTGTAGATACACATTCAGTGTTTAAAGTGTAAAAGCTGGTATGATGGTGTAGATACACGTTCGGTGTTTAATGTGTAAAAGCTGGTATGATGGTGTAGATACACGGTTGGTGTTTAAAGTGTAAAAGCTGGTATGACGGTGTAGATACACGGTCGGTGTTTAAAGTGTAAAAGCTGGTATTATGATGTAGACACAGTCTGTGTTTAAAGTGCAAAAGCTGGTATGATGGTGTAGACACAGTCGGTGTTTAAAGTGTAAAAGCTGGTATAATGGTGTAGACATGGTCGGTGTTTGAAGTGTAAAGGTGGGTATGATGGTGTAGATACACAGTTGGTGTTTAAAGTGTAAAAGCTGGTATGATGGTGTAGATACACATTCAGTGTTTAAAGTGTAAAAGCTGGTATGACGATGTAGATACATGGTCTGTGTTTAAAGTGCAAAAGCTGGAATGAGAGGGTAGACATGGTCGGTGTTTAAAGTGTAAAAGCTGGTATGATGGTGTAGATACACGGTCGTTTTTAAAGTGCAAAAGCTGGTATGATGGTGTAGATACACGGTCAGTGTTTAACGTGTAAATGCTGGTATGATGGTGTAGACACGGTCGGTGTTTGAAGTGTAAAGGTGGGTTAGATGGTGTAGATACACAGTCGGTGTTTAAAGTGTAAAAGCTGGTATGATGGTGTAGATACACGGTTGGTGTTTAAAGTGTAAAGCGGGTATGATTGTGTAGATACGGTCCGTGTTTAAAGTGTAAAAGCTGGTATGATGGTGTAGACACCGTCAGTTTTTAAAGTGTAAAAGCTGATACGATGGAGTAGTTACACAGTCGGTGGTTAATATCTAGAAGCTGGTAAGATGGTGTAGATACGGTCGGTGTTTAAAGTGTAAAAGCTGGTATGATGGTGTAGATACATGGTCGGTGTTTGAAGTGTAAAAGCTGTAATGATAGTGTAGACACGGTTGGTGTTTAAAGTGTAAAAGCTGGTATGATGGTGTAGACATGGTCGGTGTTTAAAGTGTAAAAGCTGGTATGATGGTGTAGATACACATTCAGTGTTTAAAGTTTAAAAGCTGGTATGATGGTGTAGATACACGGTCGGTGTTTAAAGTGTAAAAGCTGGTATTATGATGTAGACACAGTCTGTGTTTAAAGTGCAAAAGCTGGTATGATGGTGTAGACACAGTCGGTGTTTAAAGTGTAAAAGCTGGTATAATGGTGTAGACATGGTCGGTGTTTGAAGTGTAAAGGTGGGTATGATGGTGTAGATACACAGTTGGTGTTTAAAGTGTAAAAGCTGGTATGATGGTGTAGATACACGGTCGGTGTTTAAAGTGTAAAAGCTGGTATGATGGTGTAGACACGGTTAGTGTTTAAAGTGTAAAAGCTGGAATGATGGTGGAGACATGGTTGGTGTTTAAAGTGTTAAAGCTGGTATGATGGTGTCCTGCTTTACAAGGACAAAACATGAAACAAACCAGAGGGTCACCACAGCCACCACCACCGTTACAACTACAGCTTCAGGGATCTTCAAATGGACCAGTAACATCATTATGGACACTTTTACAGCTTTTACACTTCAAACACCGACCATGTATCTACACCATCATACCAGCTTGATTCCGTGTCTCAGAGAAAAACAAACAGAAGCAGCGGCAGACGGTTGCACTGTACGACCGATACTGAAATCTGTGGTTATAGTGGTATATTGGTGCTACAGTGGCCCGGTACCCTAACTAGGACAGCCTAACTGGTGAATTTAACTTTGTCTGTGTCTAACAGGGGGACTCTGTGATAAACTGGACTTTATAATTGACACTGCGTCAAAATCAAGTGAAATGAGGGTCTAGGACTTTAGCAAAAAGCCGGAGAAAACAGATAGGTTTGGAGATTGGATTTAAACACTGAGACTGTGTCTGAGTCCCGGACACTGACAGGCAAGCTGTTCCACAACTACGGAGCTCTATAGGAGAAGGATCTGCTCCCAGCTGTGACCTTCTGCACATTTGGTACCAGTAGTGACCCCGCACCCATTGATCGAAGGGGGCGTGGTGGTTCGTAAGGAACCAAAAGTTCTCTCAGGTACTGTGGGGCGAGACCATTTAGAGCTTTATAGGTTAAAAGTAGGATTTTGTAGTCAATCCTAAATTTGATGGGTAACCAGTGCAGTGATTGTAAGACTGGGGTGATGTGGTCAAATTTCCTGGTTCTGGTTAGAACTCTGGCTGCAGCATTCTGTACTAGCTGGAGTTTACTCATGCACCTACTAGAGCATCCAGACAATAATGCATTGCAGTAATCTAACCTTGATGTAATAAATGCATGGACCAACCTTTCTGCATCATGCATTGAAATTATATTTCTTATTTTCGCAATATTTCTAAGGTGAAAGAATGCTATTCTAGTGACATTATCTACGTGCGAACTGAATGAGAGACCTGCATCAATGATGACACCTAGATCCTTCACTTCAATACTCGGTGAGATAGAAAGGCTATCCAGGGTTATTGTGTAGTCAGCCAGTTTATGCCTGGCTGCTTGAGGCCCAAGTACAAGCGCTTCTGTCTTGTCAGGGTTTAACAGGAGAAAGTTGGTGAGCATCCACTGTCTAATGTCCTTCAGACAATTCTCTATTTTGTTCAGCTGCTGCCTCTGATCTGGCATTGCTGACAGATACAGCTGTGTGTCGTCAGCGTAGCAATGAAAGCTAATACCGTGTTTGCGGATGACGTCGCCTAAAGGTAACATGTATAGAGAAAAAAATAACAGACCTAGGACAGAACCTTGTGGAACACCAAACTCTACTTTACTATGTGAAGACGAAACACCATTGATGTCCACAAACTGATATCGGTTGGTCAAATATGATCTGAACCATTCAAGGGCTGTTCCCTTAATCCCGATAACATTCTCTAACCTGGCAAGGAGAATAGCGTGATCAATAGTGTCAAACGCTGCACTCAGATCAAGCAGGACAAGCAGCGAGATGCGTCCCTGATCAGAGGCCAACAGCAGGTCATTAACCACTTTAACCAGCGCTGTCTCAGTGCTATGATGAGGTCTAAATCCTGATTGATATACTTCGTGGATATTGTTACAGTCTAGGTATGTGCTCAGCTGCTGGGCTACAACTTTTTCTAAAATTTTTGATATGAACGGAAGGTTGGATATCGGTCTATAATTTGAAAGCTGACTGCGATCAAGATCCGGCTTTTTAGTCAGGGGTCTAATGACTGCTACCTTAAACGAACTTGGTACGTGGCCGGTGCTAAGCGACGAGTTAACAATTTTGAGGATAGAATTTATAACATTGGGTGCTATTTGCTTAAGGAGCCTTGTTGGAATCGGATCCAAAGCGCAGGTACATTGATTTGATGATGAGATTAATTTGATTAATTCATGCTCTTTAATAGGGTTGAATCGTTCTAATCGGTGGTCTATTAGAAGATTAATTTCCATGGAAATATCGGCGGAGCTATTTGTTGTCCTTTTAATCTTCTCTCTATTTGCGACAATTTTCGTATTAAAGAAATTCATAAAATCATCGCTACTATGATTATATTATATCACCTCTAAAGCACACGCCTCACCAAGAAAGCCCTCGGCATAGCAGCTGATCCCACCCACCCAATGCAAACCTTCTTCAGCCTGCTGCCATCAGGGAGGAGACTGCGGAGTCTCCAGGCCAGGACCAGCAGACTGAAGGACAGCTTCACCCAACAGGCCTTCAGGAAACTCAACTCCCTCCCGGCTCTGCCCCCACTCCCCTCAATCCCCTCTTCTGCTCCACAAACTTTCTGAACCCTACACACACAAACTGACCATGCACCAGTCACTCTGTGCAGCTTTGGTCTGCCAACTACCTCACTTGTCACTTTGTCACTTTAAACTTACCTCTGTTGCACTACATGGGTTTGCACTCTCCACCATGTGCCCTTATTTGTATATGGTGTTTTTAAAATTGTATATTGTGTTTTTTATGGGTCTGAGAGTAACGTAATTTCAATTCTCTGCATGTCCTGTACATTCCAGAATTGACAATAAAGCTGACTTTGACTTTGATACACGGTCGGTGTTTAAAGGGTAAAAGCTGGTATGATGGTGTAGATAGATGGTCAGTGTTTAAAGTGTAAAAGGTTGAATGATGGTGTAGACACGGTCGGTGTTTATTGTGTAAAAGCTGGTATAACTGTAGATACACGGTCGGTGTTTAAAGTGTAAAGGCGGGTATGATGGTGTAGATACCCGGTCGGTGTTTAAAGTGTAAAAGCGGGTATGATGGTGTACATACATGGTCGGTGTTTATAGTGTAAAAGCTGGTATGATGGTGTAGACACAGTCGGTGTTTGAAGTGTAAAAACTGGTATGATGGTGTAGTTACACGGTTGGTGTGTAAAGTTTAAAAGCGGGTATGATTGTGTAGATACGGTCCGTGTTTGAAGTGTAAAAGCCAGTATGATGGTGTAGATACACAGGCGATGTTTAAAGTGTAAAAGGTGGAATGATGATTTAGTTACGATCGGTGTTTAAAGTGTAACAGCTGGTATGATGGTGTAGATATGGTCAGTGTTTAAAGTGTAGAAGCTGGTATGATGGTGTAGACACGGTCGGTGTTTAACGTGTAAAAGCTGGTATGACGGTGTAGACACCGTCAGTGTTTAAAGTGTAAAAGCTGGTATAATGGTGTAGATGCACGGTCGGAGTTTAAAGTCTAGAAGCTGGTATGATGGTGTAGACACGGTTGGTTTTTAAAAGCGTAAAAGCTGGTATGATGGTGTAGACACGGTCGGTGTTTAAAGTGTAAAAGCTGATATGATAGTGTACATAAACAGTCGGTGTTGAAAGTCCAGAAGCTGGTATGATGGTGTAGATACTGTGGGTGTTTAAACTGTAAAAGCTGGTATGATGGAGTAGACATGGTCGGTGTTTATAGTGTAAAAGGTGGTATGATGGTCTAGATACACGGTCGGTGTTTATTGTGTAAAAGCTGGTATGACTGTAGATACACGGTCGGTATTTAAAGTGTAAAAGCTTGTATGATGGTGTAGACACGGTCAGTGTTTGAATTAAAAGCTGGTGAGATGGTGGAGATACACTGTCGGTGTTTAAAGTGTAAAAGCTGGTATGATGGTGTAGATACACTGTCGGTGTTTAAAATGTAAAAGCGGGTATGATGGTGTAGATACGGTGGGTGTTTAAAGTCTAAAAGCTGGTGAGATGGTGTAGACACGGTCGGTGTTTAAAGTGTAAAAGTGGGTATGATGGTGTAGATACACTGTCGGTGTTTAAAATGTAAAAGCGGGTATGATGGTGTAGATACGGTGGGTGTTTATGATGGTGTAGACACGGTCGGTGTTTAAAGTGTAAAAGCTGGTATGATGGTGTAGATACACAGTCGGTGTTTAATGTGTAAAAGCTGGTATGGTGTAGATACACGGTCGGTGTTTATGAAGGTGTAGACACGGTCGGTGTTTAAAGTGTAAAAGCTGGTATGATTGTGTAGATACACGGTCGGTGTTTAAGGTCTAGATGCTGGTATGATGGTGTAGATACATGGTCGGTGTTAAAAATGTAAAAGCTGGTATGATGGTGTAGACACGGTTAGTGTTTAATGTATATAAGCTGGTATGATGGTGTAGATACTGTCAGTATTTAAAGTGTAAAAGCTGGTATGATGGTGTAGACACGGTTGGTGTTTAATGTGTAAAAGCTGGTATGATGGTGTAGATACATGGTCGGTGTATAAAGTCTAGACGCTGGTATGATGGTGTAGACACGGTTGGTTTTTAAAGCGTAAAAGCTGGTATGATGGTGTAGACACGTTCGGAGTCTAAAGTGTTAAAGCTGATATGATAGTGTACATACACAGTCGGTGTTGAAAGTCTAGAAGCTGGTATGATGGTGTAGACATGGTCGGTGTTTATAGTGTAAAAGGTGGTATGATGGTGTAGATACACGGTCGGTGATTATTGAGTAAAAGCTGGTATGATGGTGTAGATACACGGTCGGTGTTTAAAGTGTAAAAGCTTGTATGATGGTGTAGACACGGTTGGTGTTTAAATTAAAAGCTGGTGAGATGGTGGAGATACACTGTGTTTAAAGTGTAAAAGCTGGTATGATGTTGTAGATACGGTCGGTGTTTAAAGTCTAAAAGCTGGTGAGATGGTGTAGACATGGTCGGTGTTTAAAGTTTTAAAGCTGGTATGATGCTGTAGACACGGTCGGTGTTTAAAGTGTAAAAGCGGGTATGATGGTGTAGATACACTGTCGGTGTTTAAAATGTAAAAGCGGGTATGATGGTGTAGATACACTGTCGGTGTTTAAAGTGTAAAAGCGGGTATGATGGTGTAGATACGGTCGGTGTTTAAAGTGTAAAAGCTGGTATGATGGTGTAGACATAGTCAGTGTTTAACGTGTAAAAGCTGGTATGATGGTGTAGACACACAGTCGGTGTTTAATGTGTAAAAGCTGGTATGACGGTGTAGATACACGGTCGTTGTTTAAAGTGTAAAAGCTGGTAAGATGGTGTAGATACACAGTCGGTGTTTAATGTGTAAAAGCTGGTATGATGGTGTAGATACATGGTCGTTGTTTAAAGTGTAAAAGCTGGTATGATGGTGTAGACACGGTCGGTGTTTAAAATGTAAAAGCTGGTATGGTGTAGATACACGGTCGGTGTTTATGAAGGTGTAGACACGGTCGGTGTTTAAAGTGTAAAAGCTGGTATGATGGTGTAGATACATGGTCGGTGTTAAAAATGTAAAAGCTGGTATGATGGTGTAGACACGGTTAGTGTTTAATGTATATAAGCTGGTATGATGGTGTAGATACTGTCGGTATTTAAAGTGTAAAAGCTGGTATGATGGTGTAGATACATGGACGGTGTATAAAGTCTAGAAGCTGGTATGATGGTGTAGACATGGTCGGTGTATAAAGTCTAGAAGCTGGTATGATGGTGTAGACACGGTTGGTGTTTAATGTGTAAAAGCTGGTATGATGGTGTAGATACATGGTCGGTGTATAAAGTCTAGAAGCTGGTATGATGGTGTAGACATGGTCGGTGTATAAATTGTTAAAGCTGGTATGATGGAGTAGACACGGTTTGTGTTTAAAGTGTAAAAGCTGGTATAATGGTGTAGATACACGGTAGGAGTTTAAAGTCTAGAAGCTGGTATGATGGTGTAGACACGGTCAGTGTTTAAAGTGTAAAAACTGGTATGATGGTGTAGACACGGTCGGTGTTTAACGTGTAAAAGCTGGTATGATGATGTAGACACGTTCGGTGTTTAAAGTGTAAAAGCTGATATGATGGTGCAGACACGGTCGGTGTTTAAAGTGTAAAAACTGGTATGATGGTGTAGACACGGTCGGTGTTTAACGTGTAAAAGCTGGTATGGTGGTGTAGACATGGTCAGTGTTTAAAGTTTAAAAGCTGGTATAATGGTGTAGCTACACGGTCGGAGTTTAAAGTCTAGAAGCTAGTATGATGGTGCAGACACGGTCGGTGTTTAAAGTGTAAAAACTGGTATGATGGTGTAGACACGGTCGGTGTTTAACGTGTAAAAGCTGGTATGGTGTAGACATGGTCAGTGTTTAAAGTTTAAAAGCTGGTATAATGGTGTAGCTACACGGTCGGAGTTTAAAGTCTAGAAGCTGGTATGATGGTGTAGACACTGTTGGTTTTTAAAGTGTAAAAGCTGGTATGATGGTGTAGACACTGTTGGTGTTTAAAGTCTAGATGCTGGTATGATGATGTAGACACGGTCGGTATTTAAAGTGTAAAAGCTGATATGATAGTGTACATAAACAGTCGGTGTTGAAAGTCCAGAAGCTGGTATGATGGTGTAGATACACAGTCGGTGTTGAAAGTCTAGAAGCTGGTATGATGGTGTAGATACACGGTCGGTGTTTAAACTGTAAAAGCTTGTATGATGGTGTAGATACTGTGGGTGTTTAAACTGTAAAAGCTGGTATGATGGAGTAGACATGGTCGATGTTTATAGTGTAAAAGGTGGTATGATGATGTAGATACACGGTCGGTGTTTAAAGTGTAAAAGCTTGTATGATGGTGTAGATACACGGTCGGTGTTTAAAGTGTAAAAGCTTGTATGATGGTGTAGATACACGGTCGGTGTATAAATTGTAAAAGCCGGTTTGATGGTTTAGACACGGTTTGTGTTTAAAGTGTAGAAGCTGGTATGATTGTGTAGATACAAGGTCGGTGTTTAAAGTGTAGAAGCTGGTATGACGGTGTAGATACACTATCGGTGTTTAACGTGTAAAAGCTGGTATGATGGTGTAGATACACGGTTGGTTTTTATCGTAATTACTGCTGGGAGGCCTCATATCTCCAGCCGGTTCAGCACTTCCCACGTCCTCCACCTGCAGTTGTTACGACACATGCCGTTTGCTCTCAGTTTGCACGACTTTGTTCTCAGCTGTTGGTCTTCAGCTGTTCAAGTGATCGGTGGGAAAATGCTGAGTAGGAGAAACGTGGCCATGCAATGAAGGATGGTTTGGAGCTTAAGAGGTTACCAGAAAGAAATGAGTAACTGAAAGAGTTATGTCCCCAGCCTCAACATAAGGCCACTGATAAACGTAGCAGTGCGAGCAGTGTAACGACCTGACCTCTAGTTAATTCTCAGCGCGGGCATGAATGAGGAGGAATGTCCTGTGAAGTGGATGCCGGGCTATAGTGGGAGGTGGTCTTTTCTTCCAAAACCCCTCTCCTTTCCCCATCTCTTGGGAAAGAAACCTTCAGATGGAAGGAATGCGGGATCAGGAAGAGTAAACAAAGTGCTGGACCTGAAAAGCAGTGGAGATATGGGTCTTGGCACAGGGACAGTTTGGATGAACTTGATGGGAACCTTTTGCAGACCACCAGCCCTCGCCCCCAGGCTGTGGCCCGTCTCAGTTCCATGTCAGACCCGAAATGGCCATGGCTGGTAAAACCAGCATGAGCTCATCTGGTGAGAGGTCTTTATTACACAAATATGAAAATGTGTTCTCACTGTCACGCAGGGGATGGGAGGAGGTGCAGGGGTCCAGTATTTGTCCAGTTTATTCCCCACGGCCAGCTGGATATTTTTCCATATTTGACACAACATTTATATCTCAGCTAAAGACCTTTTTGTTTTAATAACTTCACTTTTACCAGTTTAAAGGTCTGAATGTGAAAGTATAAACTCAGATGTCTCTGCTTGTCCCTACTCCATGGGATTAATCAATGAATATAGAGATGAAATATTACAAATATAGTAGACGGAATAACATATTACACATTAACAGATCTTATTTGAAAGTGGTGGGATTGCTGGGAAGGCGCTGGGTTCTTACATAACCCGGCGGTTTGGAATCTTGCGTAAGGTCCATCGTCTGCGATTGACACGGCGTCCGATTTAAAATGACAAGGCCTGCCCAGCCCTGACCGGTTCCTCATACACGACAGCCACAAAGCCGCCGGGGCTGATGGGATAAATCGCAGCGCTTTAAACAAACGTAATCCCTGTATCCACCCCTCTGGAAATGTGATTTGTTGAAATATTGAGTGGATTCGTTATGTGACCCAGAAGGGAAGAGGGCTGCCAAAGAACAACAGTGATAACTATATTTGGTATCTGGAGATGAATGTATCAGAGAGCAAGGGTGAGATGTTTTACCTTCGTACTGCTGTGTTAGGTTTATGGGAAGCGAAAGAGAAAGGAATGTCACTGGTCCTTACTGGGGGTTTATGATGTAGGACTGGTGGGAAAATGTTTATTCAGCTTAGCCTACTGGGTACGTGGCCCTTAAGTCTTTACATTCTTTGTCTAAATCAGGCCGTTCTTCAAAAAACATATTTACTTTAGCAACATAATTAGATTTGTATTAAATTATGTCATCATGATAATTATTTCTGTCTTACATCCATACCCTGACTGAGAAAGGAAGGGAGCCGGGGGAGAGGTTGAGGGTCAGTACAGTTCAGAGTTTATCTTAATAAACTTCTTCTTCATCATATTTTGTGGACAGCAGATGGTCAACTCGAAATAAATGTTAAGAAGATGATTTTTCTATTGGTTATTTGTAACTGTCAGTGGGATGAAAATATGTGTCTGGGCCACCTGTATGAAATTGTAAGTATCTGTCTATTTTACGGACATTTTAAGGCCCCGTTATATTTGTTTCTGAAAGTAAACACATAAATAAATATAGAATGGCTTATGGAATCATAAATTAAATAAAAGTCCTCATGCAGTTTTTACTCCACCACTTTACTTGACAGTCAATCTAATTATAAAAGGGGTCCTTCTCTCATATTTTCTTCATTAAATAGAGGATAAATGCTGCCAAAATACTTTTATTTTCATTGCGCAGTTAAATAAATTCTAATGACAGTAATGCTTGATGGCACTGTATATCAACCGAGAAGCGGCGGAGTGTGTCCTGTACCATGGGTGACAGCGAGTGACATGTAATGGGAATATCATGTACTTATGAACAGTTATGTAACCAAACGCCGTAGGTCTGTATAGAGCTATAGTGCCTTCCATGGGGTGGCATTGTTAGGTAATGTCATGCATGTCATGTTTATGGTCCTCTGTACTTGGTAAGATCCCTGTCCTGAATGTAACTCCTTGCCTGTCCTGCCACTCGGTGCAAAGCACTCAGCACAAGAACTAATCTGCAATATGACACCTCACTTGTCCAGACAAGAGCAGCAGTAATCTAGTGACTGGCTCTGGAACACACACCAGAAAGTGTCCCGGCAGCAGAGTGAGGTACTAATGTCTTCCTGCATCTGTGAGGGGATAAATGCATCCGAATGAATGTAAATGTTTAATGGATTGGAACAGTGCAGCTCACTGTCACTGCTGATAAGAATCACTTTAAATTAAACCTTACTCACATATTGTACCTCTCTATCCAGGTCAAAGGTTAACTATGTAGAGACCATATAGTACATGTTCATTTTTGATCGAGCAATGTTGGAATTATTTAAAAGGTGAAATCTTTTCCCCAGCCTTGTCCACCTCGTCCCTTCGAGAGCAGCGTATGTGTGGCCGGTGGCCATTCTCTCTCTGTCCAGGTGAGAAGGTGAGCGTGTGCGTGGCTCCCAGGCTTCAGCGGTGCTAAGCATATTAACCAGACAAATGCTATGTGGACAAGCTGCTGCCCCCACTCATTTTCTGTTTCCTGGAACAAAATCAACAAGAGCCAAAGCCATTTATCATCATCAAACGCTCTCCCTGCTGATGCCACGGCGCCATTGTTTTGCTTCTGTTTGTTTTTCCTCTCCGCCACGGCAGCGGCTGGGAAGGCCGCTGTAAATCAGGCCATAAATTTGCTTTATTAACCAAAGCGTAAGTCACTTTAAAAAAGCGTTTGCTAATTAATGCACAGTAAGACTCCAGTCTTCTCACTCGCTTTTCTGCATTTCACCGCGTTTACCAGGACAGACTAGACCGTATTAACAAATATACCAGCTGTTCATATCTGGGAGAGAGACGTGTGTCTGGCTCATTCATATTGGCTTGGAGCTGTTTACAGTTCTTGGTGTGGTGGAAATTAGTATGAAAGATGGTTGAAATGAAGAAGTCTATAAACTCCCTGCTTGTTACTATTTATGTAAATTAGTTCTATATCATATATGGCCGCCCACTTGTGAAAGTGCTTTACAGGTTAGTGATTAAACATGTCACCATTACACTTATTAATGGACTTTGAATTAAGATATGTTAATGAAGGGCCAGATATCACCTCTGCGAAATCTGATCTCAGTGACCATTGTATGAAGGAAAGGGACGCCGGTGTGGCACAATGGACTTTCTGATCAATATTAATGATCACTTTTATTTTAATATGTGGAAATGTATCGCAAGAGTTTATTTCTTGAATCTCACTCTGTAGCCATACTCTATAGTAAACTTGTAATTCATGCTGTCATGGCACCACAGTGTTTGTTTGGACATTTCTACTAAATACGGCACTGGCCATAATCAACATAGCCAAGTGTGAATTAGATCTCTTGTTCGTGTGTGTGAAGGTTTATTACCCCTCGCTCTGTGGCCACCTGGGATGTCACCCATGCAATACGAGAATAAAGGAGAAGTGCAGGAGATGTGCTTTCTATGTGCGGCTTGTTAAAAGCAGAATTGGAGCGGGTTTGGTGGGTAAAGCGCTCTGGTCAGTGGTGCCGGCGCCAGCGCTTCTTCGTGTGCATCAGTGCCCAGACAGATGTCTGTATGCAGAGTGGCATCTGCTCGGGCCAGACGGCCTGCCAGCCGGCCACTGCACTCCTCTACTGGAGTCAGGTGGCAGGGCGCATCAACGTGCAGCATATGCTGCGGTAGAAACAGAGCATAAGAAGAAAATCATTCTGGGGAAAAAGGGAAAACTGTGACTGGCAATTTGAGATTTGAACATTTTAGAGGCGCTTGTGGGTGCATTGGAATTTTTTTTTTTTTGGTTTGGTGGTCACTGTAGGGTGACAAACAAAGATTATGGCAGTGAGTGGCAACAAGTAATGAGGTTGTGAATGAAGTGAGTGCAGCAAACAGGACAGTGGCCAAAATGTAAAAAATTGTCAGATTTAAAGTGCTAAAAAAGAAAAGAATTGCAGCGCATCGAAAGAGTGTGTGTGCTAGCAGAGAGGGCGTGGCCAAGATGTGGGGGCTGATTAAAGCCATTTCCTCTGCGCCCTGGGGGTTTGACAAAGGGGTTAGGAGCAAGCACTTGAGAAGGTAGCCGCTGTCACCTGCATTTTATAAAAACAAGTCAATATATGAACAATAAATAGTTAGAAATTAAACAATGTTTTTTAATGTATTAAATCAGGCCATTGTGCCATCAGATTTGTCAGGATCAATCCATTTACATTTTTAGATTAAAAGTGTAGATTAAGTTAAGATTTAATTTATGTTTTACTCTCGCTATTATAATAATGGGACTGAAAAAGTACAATTAAATGTATGTTTGACTCACTAGCACTCACATTTTTTCTCACCCTTTTTGTTCGCACATATGAGCATACGTTTACGTAAATATGCGACATTCTGCCATCAACTTTGTTTTTATTGATTGCAGCATATGCATAAGACGGACGCTTCTTTTAGGTCCCGTTTTGTGTATACGCAGTTATAAATGAGACACCCTTTTCTTTTTTTTCTGAAGTTAAATCAATCATCTATATGATTGATTCTTTAACATCAGCCTTGTTAGTACATTTATAAACCCAATTCCAGAGGTATGCTGGTTACCTAGTGTGTAACATACTCGCCTTGGATCCAGAGGACAACAAACTCAGGTTTGAACCCCACGTGGCATTTACCAGACGTCCTTATCCAGAGCGCCTGACAGTCAGTGGTTACAGGGACCTTCCCCCCGGAGGGTTGAGTGGTGGTAAGTGGGGTTTCAACTTACTAGATCTGTGACTATGTGTCCCATTGTTCTGCTGTGAATGAAATCGGCCACACAGGATCTCAAAGAATAAAGACAGCCCTGCAGTTGTAGCAGGTCATATTTTGTGCTTCATAATATTGTAAACATTACCCACGGTACAGGCACTTAAATATTGTGTCAAATGCCTCTGTAGTTATGTTTTTCTGAAAATCTATTTGAAATGTGAAATCATCAAGCCGCCACAGAGGTGCCTTCATCAAGGTATGAACCCCACATACTGCTCCTCAGGCACCGTTCATGGGTTGACTGGATCTATCAGTCATTAAAACCACTGGCAACTAACAGGGATACAACAATGGTGCCTCCAACTTCTCCAGATCTAAGTCCATTTGAGCATATGTTGAATGGTTAGAATGGGTGGTTATTGTCACACCTCCAATGTTGCTGTCATGTTCCTGCTTACCGTCCTTCTGATCACTGCCGTCTACACCACAAAAACTCACACAGTAGTGAAAATCCTCAAGCATTACTGGCAAGATTTTTGTGCCTTACAAAAAACACACCTTTTCCTACAACTAGAGACGTGTGTAATCTCCGGTGACCTCGTTCCTCCTGTGTGGAAGTACGGGTGCAAGAAAAAGTATGTGAAACCTTTTGGAATTTCATGGTTTCCTACATTTCTAATCAGATCCAGTTGACAAATGTAATGTGCCTAAAATAATAATCTGATTGAATTGATATTGTTGGTAGAAAAAGTATGTGATCCATTGGGGTTAAAAACTGGTTGAAACCCCCCAAGACATTTTGTGTATTAGTCGATCAGACTAATGACAAACTACCATCTTCCTTTGTGGCTCCTGCTTGTTCAATGTGTTACGTGCTGTAGACTGATGGACAGATGTTAGCCACTTCCAGTTGTTCCTTCAGATCTCAGGCTGTCACTCTGGTTTGTTTCTTTACCTCATTGCCTCTTCTTTACCTCATTTGTAGATTGTTTCTAATGTCTTTGAAATTACTTTGTATTAAAAAGTTATAAAACTGAAGTCCTACTTGTAGCACATTTGGATAAATCAATAACCAGTGTGGAAGGGAGGGGTTCATTCAATCCTTTATTGCACAACTACAAGTGCACAAAATGAACAGCGTGGCAGCAGAGGGCACGCTACTCCGGCTGCTTCTACTTTAATTCAGCTGTAAAACTGAGAAACTGGAAGCAACTTTACATAAAACATATTTACAAAAAATATGGTAGTAGCCTAGATTGTAACACTCTCGCCCATGAACCAGAAGACCCAGATTCCCAGGTTCCCTAAGCAAGAGCCTGAATATCTCCAGGGGGGACTGTCCCTGTAACTACTGACTGTAAGTCACTCTGGACACAAGCGTCTGCAAAATTTTTGGTACGCTAACACATGTGGCATTCTGTTAACTACTTACTCGCTACTGCACAAAACACACACTAATCTACTTTCACATTCCAAATTTTACCAGTTCCATTAACAATACTTTCATACAACATGGGAACATATAGAGGCCCTACAAGGGGTACTGATACAGCAGCATCGCCAACAGTGTAATTCAATGGAATCTTAAACCAGGAACTTCATTAGGATTCCTGCTCAATCAGCCACATTATTAAGACCCCCGGTCCTTCGGCCACTTTATTAGGGACGCCCGGTCGTTCGGCTGCTTCATTAGGGACGCCCGGTCCTTCAGCAACTTTATTAGGAACGCCCGGTCCTTCAGCCACTTCATTAAGGACGCCCGGTCCTTCAGCAACTTTATTAGGAACGCCCGGTCGTTTGGCCACTTTATTAGGGACGCCCAGTCGTTCGGCCACTTTATTAGGGATGCCCAGTCGTTCGGCCACTTTATTGGGAATGCCCGGTCCTTCGGCCACTTTATTAGGGATGCCCGGTCCTTCGGACACTTTATTAGGGATGCCCGGTCCTTCGGCCACTTTATTAGGGATGCCCGGTTGTTCGGCCACTTTATTAGGGATGCCCGGTCCTTCGGACACTTTATTAGGGATGCCCGGTCCTTCGGCCACTTTATTAGGGATGCCCATCGTTCGGCCACTTTATTAGGGATGCCCGGTTGTTCGGCCACTTTATTAGGGATGCCCGGTCCTTCGGCCACTTTATTAGGGATGCCCATCGTTCGGCCACTTTATTAGGGATGCCCATCGTTCGGCCACTTTATTAGGGATGCCCGGTTGTTCGGCCACTTTATTAGGGACGCCCGGTCCTTCGGCCACTTTATTAGAGATGCCCGGTCGTTCGGCAACTTTATTAGGGACGCCCGGTCCCTCGGCCACTTTTTTTGAGACACGTGGTCCTATTACACTTTAGTTAATATGCAAATTTTTTAACTTTCGCCCAACGTCACCAAATTTAACGTGACACATTTTGGCAGCGCCCTGTTAGCTTTTCTTATGTTAGCATTCAATCATTAGCATGCTAACATGTAAATTTTTCAACATGTTCCAAACCTCACCAAATTTAACGTGACACATCTTGGCCATGCCCTGTTAGCTTTTCTTTTGTTAGCATGCAATTATTAACATGCTAACATGCAATTTTTTTTTAATTGCTCTAAATGTCACCAAATTTAACGTGACACATCTTGGCCACGCCCTGTTATCTTTTTTTTATGTTAGGATGCAATCATTAGCACAGCACACGGTGCACACAGGGAAATTTGTCCTCTGCATTTAACCCATCACCCTGAGTGAGCAGTGGGCAGCCATGACAGGCGCCCGGGGAGCAGTGTGTGGGGACGGTGCTTTGCTCAGTGGCACCTCAGTGGCACCTTGGTGGATCGGGATTCGAACCGGCAACCTTTTGATTACGGGGCCACTTCCTTAACCGCTAGGCCACCAGCATTTTTGATATTATAATGCTAGCATTAACATGCTCATTTTTAAACATGCTCTAAACATCAACGAAAGTCAAGTGACTGTCTATTCCATCTATAACTTAGATGAAGACCAGATCACATTTTATTACAAATTGATGTAGAAAACAATGAAATTCATGACGGTTTACAAAGACTTTTTCTTGCCCCTGCGTATATTGTTTACTGGGGTGACCACACTTTGACATAACCTACACTGACCTTAGGTTTGTGGTCTGTAATCTTTTCTAGAGCCTTGCCTTTTAGTTCTATTCACATGAAAAGCAGCAAACCAAAAAGGACTTTGGAAAGGAAAAAAGAAAGTTTGCTGATTCTGTGCCCTCAGGCTACGAGAGAACTGCACCATGGTACCAAGAAGGTAACAGGTCTGATGACATAACAGGTCTGATAAAGCATGACATAACACTCTCTGAGAACATCCATCTTGGGAATTACCTCGTCTCTGTCCATGCCAGAAAGTCCAAGCCTCACAAACATCAAAGACTGCAGCCAAATGCCTTCCCAGAATATTTTTTGTAGTTTGGCCTCTGACTTTGCAACAGCTGTGCACAGCAGTGTCTTCTGGGTCAGGGGGTGGTTGGGTTAATGGATTTGGGAAAGGAGGGGACTAAATTGGGGACCAGATTTCTCTTGGGGTGAGGGGGACAAGGTGCAGTTAATAAACATGAGGGTCGTTGTAAGTTTGAAGTGTCAAATGTAGATGGATGGCAGTCCTATGATGTGTCTTGGAAAGAACAATCCATAACTGAAAACATGTTTGGGGTCTGTCCAAAAGGACCAAGGGCAACTCCATACAGCACAAAGAAAGAAAAAGACGGAGATGAAAGGGAAGTTTTCTTCATAGGAGCAAAAAAGCAGGTTAGAAGACCAACAGTCAACTGCTCCACACACAGCAGACTGTGTTTCCTGTGGTTCAATTCAATTCAAATTTTATTTGTCACATACACAGTCATACACGGTATGATGTGCAGTGAAATGCTTTCTGCAACTGCTACAGACCACAGTATTGCAAATGAACCAATATGCAAATATTGCAAACATAACCAAATATTACACTTGTACGTCTTTAACATAAAATATGTGTAACTGGTAGGGTGAAGGTGTGCAAATGAGTTACAGTTTTTTTTTACAATGTTTAAAGAAAAGAGAAAAAGAGCCATAAAAAAAAAAAAAAAGAAAGCAGTAAGGTAAAAAGCGCAGAGTCATTTTGTGCAAAGTCATTTTGTGCAAAGTGATTTTGTGCAAAAGAGTCCGGAGTGATTGGAGATGAAAGTGCATGAGTTCTATGTACTGTTGTTGTTGAGAGCTTGGACAGCCTGCGGGAAGAAGCTCCTCCTCATTCTCTCTGTGTTGGACTTCAGGGAGTGAAAGCGCTTCCCTGATCGCAGCAGAGAGAAGAGTCCATTGTTGGGGTGGGTGAGGTCCTTCACTATCTTCCTAGCCCTGGTGCAGCACCGTTTGCTGTAGGTAGATTGAAGGTCAGGGAGCTTGGTACGGATGATTCGTTCGGCTGATCGAACCACCCTCTGTAGGGCTCGCCTGTCCTGCATGGTGCTGTTCCCGAACCAGGTTGAGATATTTCCCGTCAGGATGCTCTCTATGGTGCAGGAGTAGAAGTTCCTGAGCACCTTGGAGGGCAGTCTGAAGTCTCTCCGGAGTCTGAGGTGGTAAAGACACTGCCGGGCCTTTTTCACCACGGTGTTGATGTGACAGGACCATGACAGGTCCTGCGTGATGTAAACACCGAGGTAACGGAAGCTGTCCACTCTCTCCACTGGGCTCCTGTTGATGACAGGGGTCTGGTAGGTCCTCTCCTGCTTTGTACTGAAGTCCACTATTAACTCCTCTGTCTTGCTGACGTTCAGGTGGAGATTGTTCCTCTGGCACCAGTTCGCCAGATTTCCAACCTCCTCCAGGTAGGCCGTCTCGTCGTTGTCAGAGATCAGGCCCACCACGACAGTGTCGTCAGCAAACTTGATGATGGTGGTGGAGTTAGTAGTGGCTGTACAGTCGTATGTGTACAGGGAGTACAGCAGGGGGCTCAAAACGCAGCCCTGGGGGGCTCCAGTGCTGAGGGTGATGGAGGTTGAGACATGTCCACCCATCCTTACTGCCTGTGGTCTCCCGGTTAGGAAGTTGGAGATCCACTGACAGAGAGATGAGCTGAGTCCCAGGTGCTCCAGCTTGGTGGTGAGTGTGGAAGGGATTATAGTGTTAAATGCTGAACTGTAGTCAATGAAAAGCATTTTAACATAATTTCCCTTCCGAGTGTCCAGGTGGGTGAGTGCAGTATGGAGGAGATGTGATATGGCGTCATCTGTGGACCTGATATGGCATCATCTGTGGTGGTCCTGTCTCTAACACAGGTCACCGACCACGCCTCCAAAAAATCATCATTATGTGGCTATTATGTCCAAAACAGTAGTGCAGTACTACATTAGAAAAGACTATCCTTTGTTAACAATTTAAGAACTTAGCAAAATTGTTTAAGCACACCGCACAAAAACATACTAAACAGCTATACGTGGTTCAAAGCAAGCAATATCTGCAGTGTTGGTCCTTTTTTCAAGACCTTTGCAATTCGCCCTGGCATGCTGTCAATCAAGTTCCGGGCCAGTCCTGACTGATGGCGACGCGTTCCTTCATAATCAGTGTGTTAAATGGGTCGAGGGTCTAGGAGGTTGATTGTGTGAGGCAGTAGAAAGGCAAATCTTAGGGTGAAACTCAAAGATAAAGATTGTCCTCACAGGGAGTTATGGCCAATGGAGGAAGGAAAATAAGCGAAAATGAAACAATAGCAGAAATGATGTAAAACCCTTACTCAGGTTTAGGCTGTTTCAGCCACCAAGCACTAGGCGCTAACGCCTAAATTGATCTCTCATCACAGAGCGCTTAAATGTGGAACATGCACGGTGTATTCCCAAATACTGCAACCCCTTTAAAGGGTTTAAACACCTTCAATTGTAACAATTACAATGAAAATTGCCTGATTACCCTAAAAACAGATATTACAGGTGAGGGTACAGACTCGCCACTCGCGAACGTGGAACATGAGTGCACCCCTTTAACACCCCTTTAACAATTTCACTTGGCCTTATGACATGGTGCTCCATCATGCTGGAAAAGGCATTGTTCTTCACCAAACTGTTCTTGGATGGTTGGGAGAAGTTGCTGTCGGAGGATGTTTTGGTTCTATTCTTTATTCACGGCTGTGTTCTGGGGTAAAATTGTGAGTGAGTTCGCTCCCTTGGATGATAAGCAGCCCCACACATGAACGGTCTCAGGAAGCTTTATGGTTGGCACGAGACTGGACTGATGGTAGTGCTCTCCTTTTCTTCTGGTGCAATTTTAGTAGCAGCAATATCCTTGTCTGTGAAGGCCTTTTTATGCAACACAATGATGACTGCACGTGGTTCCTTGCAGGTAACCATGGTTGACAGAGGAAGAACAATGATTTCAAGCATCATCATCCATTCTGCTATTATAACTCAATCATAATAACAGAATGATCTCCAGTCTTGTGCTCCTCAAGACTCTCACCTGTGTTAACCAGAGGAACACTGAAATAATCTCAGCAGGTCCTTTTAGGGCAGGGCTGAAATGCAGTGGAAATAGTTTTTTGTTTTATTAAGTTAATTTTTATGGTAAAGTGGGACTTTGCAATTCATTTGATCATCCTTCATAACATTCTGGATTATATGCCATAATACGGAAAAATTGCCATAATAAAAACAGAAGTACTAAACTTTGTGAAAAAGAATGGTGTTGTCATTATTCTCATTAACCTCTTTAGTCAAAAGAGGTTAATGAGAGTTGGTGAGGTTGGTGAGTTGGTGTTTCTGGTATCTCTGCAGTCAGCATCTAGGACATAATCCACCTGACTATAAAAATGCCATGAAAATGGAATGAAATGATGGTGAAAAGACACCACGTGTCTGTGTATATCTTATGTCTGAAATAAAAGGTTAGACTAGCTGGCAAGGCCACAGTAACTCTTCCATTTTATTATACATAATTTGTTCTTCTGCTCAGATCATGCTTCCATGGGCTCAGGGAACATTTTGCTTCTGTAATGCCTGTCCCAGTCTTTCCTAATCAACGTGGACCAACTGACCACCAAATGCTTTTTTGCATTTAAAGGCAACTGAAGATCACTTTGATTCATGCCACAATATCTCCAGTAATCTGGTTGTATGTGGAGATATAATACATATTACACAATAAAAATCCTATATCTGGGGCAGTGGTGGGTAAAAAAACAGACCCATAATCTGAAGGTTGCCGGTTCGAATCCGGAACCACTGAGGTACCTGTACCCACTCACTGCTGCCCACTGCTCACTGAGGGTGATGGTTAAAAACAGGTAGAAAGTAGAAAATAGACCAGCAGTGGGTGAAAACAGGAGCCACACATCAGGAATTTAATTTGGAAAATCCATGTGAAGGTTAATGTGGCTCAAGCCTGGGTGAATCCGAGAGTGAATCCTGTGGAAATGAATGGGGGGGGGGATTAAAGCACTTTTCTTTTTTTGCTGCATAGAGCCTGCATAACAGTGCGAGGAATGGGTCATTCTACAATTCTCAAAAAGGGCACGGGGTTCATTCGTGGACATGTCTCTGGAGGCTGATGAAACAGGGGGACGAGGTGCATGGTCTCTTGAAAAGACGCAGCGTGAGGGGGGAGCAGCACTTCAGGAGCTGCACGGGATGCAAGACTGGGCACAGTCTTCACTGTGGCTGGGGGGAACAGGAAACAAGATGGCGGTAGTCGAAAGGTGTGGGTTGGTCTGGGTGGGGGGTGGGAATGGGAAAAAGAGGCGTCAGGATTCGGTAACATCGAGGGCAACCAGGAACAGAAAAGGCGACCCCAAACTAATAGTCAAACAAGGAGTACCTGGTGACAGGCAAGGTAATCCAAAGAAGGGCGAGCAGTGACCGAGGAACGAAACACGCATGATGACAAAAGACAAGATGACCTGACGAAGACGTGATACAACAAGGGATTTTTATACAGGCGGGCAAAGGTGCACACAACAAGGAATAAAGAGAAGATGGTTCATGTTAAATGAGGGGGTATGAGGAGGGATGCCATCTCTCCTGCAATAAAACGTTCCATCTATGGTGCTATTTTATTAATGAATGCATATATCCATTAAGCAAAATACCATGAGTGAGAGAGGACGTGCGAATTAAGCTTAGTAGTAGTGGTAATAATAATAATGATATGTAAATTTCCTATGAGCTGATTGCAGCACACCCTCCCCTTCCCCCTCCACTACGGCACGCCAACAGGGCCAATAATTGACAGTTTCATGACACGTTTTAAAAGTAACGCCATAAAGAGGGGATTTAGTTTTTTAAAAAACATCATTAATCATATTGAGGAGCAATCCAATAGTCTACTGTAGAAGAGACTCTTTGACTGTAGCCATGAGAGTTGTAGCCATCAGATTGCAGCGCACACACCGGTATTTCAGTGAAAATTCAAAACCTGATCTGAGTATCTGACACGTAACATCCACATCATGCATGTTGTTCTACAATAGTTGAATATATGAATTATGTTTTTGTTTTAACAATAAAAGTTGTACACAGTCATCATCACAAAATATGACTGATAAATGATAAAAAATCACCATCCGACTGTCACATCCACGGGCTGATGGGGGAAGGAAGTGCAGAGATGGGACGTACTGGAAACAATGATTTATTCTCAAAAGAAACCAAACAGGCACGATGGCCGAAAAGGAAAGTCAAACGGTCCACTTTAATGTTGCAGTGTTGCAACATAATGTTGCATGGGGCCCCGGACTACTGCCAAACCTGGATTTAAGGCTAAAATATGAGGCTACAGGTGATAATAAACTTCCCATCAGTAACCCACAGTACTGTAAAGTGAAGGACCTGACTACGACCAACATGAGTTTGCATAACTTCCTTGGGATATGAATTGCATAAAAATGTCACACTCGTGGCATTTTTTTTTTCCCGCCTCATTGTCATTAACTGTGACTATAACATTTGGATTCTACCAGATTCATAACAGCTGTCTCTGCTATAGAGATCATCTTTCTGGCCTTTTGCTTCATAGGTGAATGCCTAACCCACTAGGCCACTACCACCCGCAAATGTGCTGCTGTCATCAAGATGTCATCATATAGATTCTAATTATAAAAACTGCTTTTATAATATGGGGCTAAGCTATAAAATCACTGGCATGTAAAAAGAAGGCCAGATGCATAACGTGGTAAATGAGCTTTTAAGAAATAAGAAACCACTCATTACAACTCGCCAGTGAAGCCTCCTGAGTAAACAGACAATTTTCCTGAACACAGAAAAGGAGGCAAAACGCAAAATTGCTTCAGCGCTTTCAGTCCTGCAATCAGACCCTCTTAGTTGGTGGACAGCCAAATGGCCAACGATTTCCTCCGAATAATAACTCTCGGAAAGGAGAGAGGAGGGTGGCTGCACCTGTGTACTGCTGACCTACCTTCATTTCCAACTTATATTACACGCAGGTTTCATGAGTCTTTAAGTTTGTCTGTAATTTACATATTTGCTTTCATACGGTAATTGAAGAAATGCTTTCTGATCAGCTTTTGTCTTACGGCTGTCTGTGATGTCTGCAATCAAGCTGCAAACTATAATGGCCAAATAACATGTTTTGTTGTCCTGTGTGGAAGAAACATCATGAAGCTTCTGAAGTTGGAGTAACTGCTATGAATTTAGAAAGAAAGAAAGGAAGGAAGTGAAGTGATTGTCATTGTGATACACAGCAGCACGGCACACGGGGCACACAGTGAAATCTGTCCTCTGCATTTATCCCATCACCCTGAGTGAGCAGTGGGCAGCCATGACATTTACATTTATATTTACAGCATTTACCAGACGCCCTTATCCAGAGCGAATTACAGTCAGTAGTTACAGGGACAGTCTCCCTGGAGCAATTTAGGGTTGAGTGTCTTGCTCAGGGACACAATGGTAGTAAGTGGGAACCCGGGTCTTCTGTTACCCACTAGGCTACTACTACCACCCTTTTGACAGGCGCCTGGGGACCAGTGTGTGGGGCTTTGCTCAGTGGCACCTTGGCAATTACGACAACCTTCTGATTACGGGGCCACTTCCTTCTCTGCTAAGCCACCACTGCCCAGGAGAAACTAGACGCGGATATTTATTTGAGAATTAAAACTAAACAAGAACAGAAAACTGGCACAAGAGCTAAAACAGAACTAAAACCAGAACTCTCCCAGGTGGGTAAGAAGTGAGTACCATTGGTAGTACCATAGACGAGCGAGCAGCACCAGACATAATGGCCAGAGTAATTGGACAGATATCACACCAGAGCCAGGACTTCCTTTTGATGGTGAAGGAGACTGTACTCACTTAAAACTTGTGTTATGTTACGTAAGTTCTTAGTAGGAAGTGTTATGAGGGTTGGTCTCTCTTCCATTGCACCACAGTGTGTTTCAACACTACTTTAAGGCATTTTTGTATCATTTTGAAATGTTTTCAATGTGCTGATATGATGTGCCCAACTAATAAGAAGATATGACAAGATATAATAAAGTAGTGATGAATAAATGACATGCATTTAAATTCTTTTGACCCATCTTATTTCATACATTTATATTTTTCCTCGTTAAAATGACACTGATTTAATGTAACACTGATTTGGGTCTGGATTCTAGAACCAGTATTCAGTTTTAATTTAACACTTGGTCTAATGATTATACATGATTAATACACTGAATGTATTATTAATGTCTTGAATTAACATCATGACCATCAGTGCCTGATAAATGTATGTGTATGGCTGATAACAGCCACCAATCAGAACACGGAACATCGAAGTCTTAAGGCTTTGGGGATGATGATGTGAGAAATCTGTACGTTTTTGTTGGAGGGCTTGACCGTGGAATGGCGGTCAATTTTGATGTATGGCATGGAAGAGGAAATTGCTGTCAATCTTCACCAAACTTCACAGGCTTGAAATGGGTGTCGGCCAGACGACAAAGCATCCCCTACTGGTAACAAGAAATGACTTATTTTACATATCATATTCTTATATCATTTGATATGGAGAGTCTTTAGGCAGAAAAAGAGGATGCTTTTGAGCTTTCATTGTACAGCTTATTCATGACATCATGGCGAATTTCAACGATGCGCCATGTAACAGGAAGTTGCTGTCAATCGCACATGTAACATCCAATCTTAACTAAACTTAATACGATTGATCAGTCCTAACATCAAGTTTCTGATATAGTCGCGGTGCCACCTAGTGGAAACAGGAAATACTTTACAACATTAACCAATCTGCACCAAACTTTCCACGATTGATGAATGTTACAGCCTGAACAAGATAATGAATGAAGTTTCCGGAATAGCCGCAGCAGGACCTAGTGGAAACAGGAAATAACTTACAACGTCAACTGAGGTGCGAAACTACTAGAATAGTCACAGAGCCACATAGTGGAAAAATGTAATAGCTTACAACATCAAGCAATATGCCAAAATCGGCATCCCACGCACCCCTGAGGTGCATGGCGTGCTTCAGGTCCGATCAACAAAAACTGCTCGCAGTTTTCATTCTCCATTTTAAATTCATTGTCTGCAGGTCATGAACAGCCTGCTCAGAATACAAATGGTGTAAAATGATTTTATCCTTTGGGTGTGAATGTCTTCACTACACAATGCCACTACATGGTGGCAATGAGGGATTCATTTATGTAGCCTCATTCCCATCGTGATTAGGGTTCAAATGCTTTATATCATAGCCTGTAAATTACCGTATACACAGTCTGTTTCTGTGAAATGATCTTTTCTGTGAGGACTGTTTTGGTCCATGGAAACAATTTTGTGGTAAAAGGCAGAGGAACTAGTTGTTTTGTGATGACATCCCAGTTGAAAAGCTTTTATTTGTGCTAATATATTCTGAGAGCTATGAAATCAGCCAGTGAATAATGTCCTTGAACAGTCAGTTCTTGAAATTCTTGACTTGCATGTAAATCTTTGCTCTGGAATCAGCAGGTGTGTTCCTTCATGTGAGAAGTGGACTTATCATGTGGCAATGTGGAAACTTCCCACCCACCTAAAGATTGTTGTAGGTGTCCATGGCACAAACATGAATGGGAACCTATACGATCTTTGCCAATGTTGAAATAATGTCTGTAGACATATGCACGTGTATATGTAAGAGAGGGACAGAACGGTGTGTTTCTTGTAAATAGTTTATATCCGGTTGCCCTGTCTTCTTACCTGGCAGGGGATTGGCTGTGATGAAGAGGGCGGGTCTCCCGGGGAGTAGTGGGGGGACTGCGTTCGCGCTCTCCCCTGATTAACGGGCAGTGGTGGCCTAGCGGTTAATCAGAAGGTTGCCGGTTCAAATCCCGGTTAAATGCAGAGGACACATTGCACTGTGTGCACTGTGTGCTGTGCTGCGGTGTATCCCAATGACAATCACTTCACTCTCACTTTCTTTCACTTTCTATTCACAGGATATGGCCACGCAGCACCCAGTACAGATGGTGGAAAGGTCTTCTGCATGTTCTATGCTCTGCTGGGCATTCCTCTCACGCTGGTCATGTTCCAAAGCCTGGGAGAGCGCATCAACACGCTGGTGAAGTATCTGTTGCACCGTCTCAAAAAGTGCCTTGGCTTCCGACGCACTGAGGTCTCCATGGCCAACATGGTGAGCATCGGCTTCATCTCCTGCATGAGCACCCTGTGCATCGGGGCGGCGGCCTTTTCTCGCTACGAGGACTGGAGCTTCTTCCATGCCTACTACTACTGCTTCATCACGCTCACCACTATTGGCTTCGGTGACTATGTGGCACTGCAGAAGGACCATGCGCTGCAAAACAACCCCAAGTATGTGGCCTTCAGCTTCATCTACATCCTGACGGGCCTCACCGTGATCGGGGCGTTCCTCAACCTGGTGGTGTTGCGTTTTATGACCATGAACGCCGAGGACGAGCGGCGAGACGCCGAGCAGCGAGCGCTGCTCTCTCGAAACGGGCAGGCGGGTAGTGGGAGCGGAATGGCGGCTCATTTCCACTACATTCCAGACCCGCCTTCCTCCTCTTCAGCCGCCTCGGGTCTCGGGACGGCCTGCGGCGGCGGGGGCGGCGGCCCTGCCGGCGGCGGGGGAGGAGCCGGCCGAGGACTGCGCAACGTCTACGCCGAGGTGCTGCACTTCCAGTCCATGTGTTCCTGCCTGTGGTACAAGAGCCGGGAGAAGCTGCAGTATTCCATCCCCATGATCATCCCTCGCGACCTCTCCACCTCCGACACGTACGTGGAGCAGGGCGAGACCTTCTCCGCCCAACCACTCACCTCCAACGGCTGCGTGTGCAGCTTGCGGCACCCCTCCGCCGTCAGCTCGGTCTCCACCGGGCTGCACTCCCTCGTCCCTGCCTACCCGGGACACTCCAAGCGCCGATGCTCCATTTAGAGGACAGGACCTGGTCACCAGTCACCAGTCCAACAGCAAGAAGACGTGCTACACTGTGGTTGAGTGCTTTATGAAGAATAATACACCTTTAGGTTTCAAGACTTCTTTAAATATCAGTATAATAACCTGATCTAGTGTGTGTGTGTGTGTGTGTGTGTGTGTGTGTGTTTTATTTCCATCTAAAGGAACACTGAGTTCTAGCTCTCACTGGATAAGGCGTGTAAATACATATTTGTAATATGATGAGATTTTAATGTACGCATCTACTTATTGGGCAAAAACTTTTATGTCTCTTCTTTTGTCTTTGAGATATTTCAGCATTTTACTTTGGGATTAAGTCCAGACATTCTGCAGTATGTTTGGGTTTTAAAGCCATGAGTCCGATAGGCTAGAGGTTCCTCTGCCAACTGCAGCAAAGAAATATATGTAGTATTCATACATTTCATTCATTAATAATAGCATAATATATTGAAATTTGCACCTCTGCAATACACAGCTCCCATGAAGCTAGAATTGCATCCGTCGTGGGTCAGCTGGGAACTTGTTTAGTCCAAATTTTATTAAAAGCTCATAGAAACCACACATGTTCTTCAGCAGAACTCACAACAGTAACCATGAGCAGATCAGCTATGAACACAGTAACGAGGGATTAATGGTAGAATGAGACACACAATCTTCTCATATCATATTTATATAGTATATATAAAGAGAGGATAAAACTATAAACACCTTTTCTACAATTACATAAGGAATGTTCCAACACCAAATTGCTCTCTGCCTTGAGAGCTTCTCAAATGAAAAACCATCTAAACTTCAGCCTCACGATTTCTAGAATATTAAGTGGTGTCTCTCATTTTCAATATTTAGTTTGGGAACCACTGTTTCAGTACACACACATTTCTATACTGATACCCCAATCCAAAAAGCATTAGAAGTTACCTCACAAGTTCTTCTGACATTCATGTTGGTCACAACACATTGCTGCATTCAGGAATATCTGGTGGATTTTCATCAGCCAACTTGCACATGTTAATGAATGGAGCTGATGGTGCAGCACCTTCCCACTTCCAGATGTCTGAGCTGAGAAGGACGACTACAGTATCTCATCTTTTACTGGCAGTGAATGTTACTGATGATTCTGGCATCAGTCCTGAGCTGAAATTGGTGACTCAATACTAAATATCAGTATTAATCATTTCTAGCATGTCTTTTTCATTATTTGTTGCTTTTTTTTTATTATGACCATGTAATTCATATCTGAATCAGCTAATGTTGTCAAAATCTATTATGATTTCTTGTATCTTGTATGATCACTTTAACAGTTTTAATTTCAATTTTTTTAATAAAAATATTTAAACTAATATCTGCATATTATGTGGTTGACATTATAATCACAACATGGACATCAGGTCTACTTCTGTATATTTCACATGCCCCATCATCCAGACCGACTGTAAGTGGATGTCACAGAGAAAGGAAGGAAAATCCTCACTGATCCACTTTCATTTTAGGAACATAATTCATGACTGGCGAGGAGAAGAAATGAAGGCCTCGTAATAACACATTCACACAGATACTGGAATTGTAGATACACACTTTCACGTGTGTATCTACTGCTGACAGGTGGGAAAATGGAACAGTGATCAGCTGCTTATGGACACGTGGATCATCACAGGAGATGCATCTGAGCTGCTTAAATAGATGTTATGGTTGCAGATGGTGGTGCTGCACCGTGCTTTTGGGTTTTTGGTGTGTTCTCATTATGATTTTTATTGAAGTGCGAATGTTGTTGACATTTCTGCATATTCAGACTGAGTTTGATGGTTGAGACGTCAAAATCTATTTTTGTCCCTTAACCCACAGTCCTAAAAGAGCACAGCGTTCCTCTCTCAGGCCCCAGCGTCCATTCCATTTTTGATGTGTTATGGAGTCCTCAGTCCAGCGTTGTTAGATCCTCTCGACTTCATTCTCCTTCCGCTCCACTTCCACTCATCCTGCACCACGGTGTCTGAAGCCGTCCACTCTGCCTCACTCATTACCCACTGCTTCATCCGCTCGGCTCCATCTGTTTATCGAGGTGCCACCAATCTGCAGGTCCTTTCTTCTTCCTCTTCACATTTCAACGTTCCAACTTATCTGCTTGTAGTTGTGTGTGGATGTTTGCCTGCACGTATGTTACTAACCGGATAGGAATTACTTTTAAGTTGAATTAATGATACTGCAGTCAACATTTAGTGGATTCTTGGCATGGAGCTCCAGTGCAACTCCTTGAAAATCAGTCCCCCTTTCCATATTTTCCAGTTCTTCTAAGGAAAACATCTGGCTACAGTTGGGGAGCAGCACACACACACGATGCACTGGGGTACCCGAGGAAAATAACGCGTCGCAGCAATGTGACAGTTGACCTCGTGGGAGCTAATGATCTTGCTGGAAAGCAGCAGGAGAAACATCTGGCAGGCATCATGTTGCTGCTCTTATTATGGCGGGACCTTGTCAGAAGATGGGATGACCACACTGTCAAGTAGCATCTGGTTCCAGCCAATATGGTCCAACATGCATAAATAAATGATCTTTCAGAGCAGGTGTCCTAGTGGGGACATTTAAAGCTGCTCAAACAAGACAACGAAAACTTGTGGAGTCCAGTTTCTTCTTCTTCTTATTGTTGTTGTTATTATTATTATTAATCATAATAATATTAGGGGTCCAAGCAGCAAAGGTGCGGGTTTTGGTCAGATTTTTATTTTTATTAAGTGGCCACGGAGCCCAAGATGCTGGAAGCAGTGGCTGAAGCTGAAACAGCTGCAACGCTTTCCTGGGTTGCAGCACCACTCACTGCTCTGTCCCTTCCTCAGGACTCCTGCTGTCCACGCCTTCCAGTCCATGTGTCATTGCTTCACCACCACACCTGTCCCTCAACACCCGGATCCAGCATTCCGTGCATTGTGGGAGCTGCCGCGGTCCTGGTTCTATTCACGCCTGTACGTCCCTGAAACCTGCTGATCTGCTGTCCTTCACTGGGGACATTCCTCTGCTCTCTCCGGCCAGGGACGTACAGGCCTACATTGTTGCCTGCAACGAGGGAGAGAAAGAGAGAGGGAGAGAGAGAGCAAGAGAGAGAGAGGCAGCGAGAGAGAGGGAAAGAAAGAGTGGGAGAGAGAGACAGCGAGAGAGAGGGAGAGAGAGAGCAAGAGAAAGAGAGACAGCGAGAGAGAGGGAGAGAAAGAGTGAGAGAGAGAGGGAGAGAGAGACAGCGAAAGAGAGGGAGAGCAAGAGAGAGAGACAGCGAGAGAAAGGGAGAGAAAGAGTGAGAGAGAGAGGGAGAGAAAGAGAGAGAGAGAGAGGGAGAGAGAGACAGCGAAAGAGAGGGAGAGCAAGAGAGAGAGACAGCGAGAGAAAGGGAGAGAAAGAGTGAGAGAGAGAGGGAGAGAAAGAGAGAGAGAAACAGAGAGAGAGAGGGAGAGAGACAGCGAGAGAGAGGGAGAGAGAGAGCAAGAGAGAGAGAGACAGCGAGAGAGGGAGAGAAAGAGTGAGAGAGAAAGAGATAGGGAGAGAGAGAGAGAGAGACATCCACACTTGCTCAAATGATAAGGAAGCCTTCATGTGATTTGGGAGCCTCGCCGCAGTAAAAAGGCTGCTACCTGTGGGAAATCAGCGTTGATTAAAAGGTTTTGTTGCGACACATGGATCCTCAGACAAGAATGAGGGAGGCAAAGGGGAGCAGCAGAGGAAAGACAGATAATTAAAAAAATTAAAACAGATCAACACAGGAAACTGAAAATGAATCCATATATGCTTAGATTGTAGCATAGTGCAAACTGTAAAAGTATGTTGGTTTACTGGGTGATGTTGTAATTATCTTTATATACAGGAACTTATGGAGTTGACGGTCATTTTCTATACAGGATATTTTGCCTGTTCACCTACTAGACCTTTCTTTAAAGATATTAAAATAAGCAAATCTATTCATGACCGGGTGCAGTTCATAAAAAATGAATGGTAATTACTGCACCGCACCTCTGTATACAAACTTCACACTTCTGTACTGCCGAGGAAGGACAATAATCATCAACACTATCATATCATATGACTTGTTCTAAGGCAAGAAATGTAAAAATAAACAAAATAACCGCAAGCAGCGATAACCGCACAATAAAACCCACGTTTTCAATTTTGCCACATAGTGACGGATTAACCAAAAGTAACATTTGTAACAATCTAGTTCGAAAAACTACATTTGTTGATTGATGCAAATCTTGTGCAAATGATAAATTCCTTAAATTTGGCATACAGCAATGGATTTAACAAAGCCAACATTTAGTCATTTGCCAAGGTTAATAAGTTTATAAAATAATTTACAATGAGTCTCTTATGCTTGAAATGACATCACATTTGCACACGTGGGTAAAAAAAACAAGTTTGCAAAAGTTAGTTTTGCACATTATGAAAATTAGCAAAAAATATGGCAGAAATTGGTGGTTGTTATCTCATTGGCCCTTCCATTCCAGAAGGCTTTCTCAAGTCTGACTGACTGGTCGGAGAAGCAGGAGTCCTGAAGGTGGTAGTTGTCCTTCTCCCTGGCTTTCATGTATGTTAATGAGACCACCTAAATGTATCTGAAAGACAAAGGCCACTTCTTTGAAGACAATGAAGAATTTTGGACCGGGAAGCTGATTGGTTCAAACGTGGAGCGAGAGAAGCAGTTTACTGCAAGATTGCACGACCCTCATTAAACAGAGGAGGTGGGCGTAGACATGAACTATCACCCACTTACAATGCAGTTCTTTCAACTGTACCCAGGCGGGCTCACAGTCACACTCTGGCTCAGCATGCACTTCAATATTGTACGGTAGGGACAATCTGTTACTGCACTCAGGGTCCAAGCATCGTCATTTCCGTAAACGGAAAAGAAGGGAAATTGTTAGGAGACGGTGGGGTATGGGCTGAGGTGAGGACGGCCCAGTGGTTTTAATGTTGTGGCTCTTCAGTTTGGTGGTGGGCGTGGTCAGACAGGCGATGGTCGGTTCTCTGTCAGAAACTGCCCTGAAGACTACATCCGCACTTCCATTTCATAAAAATGCTGCAGTTGTTGCATAAGCATTTAAACAGACGTGCACAGTGCCGGAATCAGGGTGTGTTCGTGATTATTGCATTACATAACGATATACTGTCTCATTTCGTATGCACCGACTGTGAGGAGCGTGTCATCTTGAACCCACCTAATATGTTTTCCTGAGTGACTGACAGAAAGGCCCCGACCAAAGATGCTTAAATGAATTGTGAAAAGCAAATTGCTTTTGTTAGACAGGCCGTATCCAACATGTCACATGTCACGATTCGAGTCCCTGTCAGTGTTGGCAGGGACTTGTTGAACACCAGGGAACTAATAACCAGACTAATCATATCAGGGCATAGTGCTTGTAATGTGTGTGTTGTGTCCTGCTTTTTGATCTGCGGCTCCATGACAAGAGGTCTTCTCATCAGACACGAGCACTAATGTTGAGCTTGGCAGCTCCTGATCTAATTGTGTCTGCAGGGCTGAAAATGGAGAACGTCTCTCAGCTGTCCTCTGCTCCGCCAGCCCTGGCACTCGTGTCCCTTAACATCAAATGTTAATCAATGACATCATGACATCAAATGAAGACAAATCAGAAAAAGAGATCCCAGCATGAGTCCAGACGAGTTGTGTTGAGTTCAAAGTTCTATGTGCTTTCTACCTGCTTATTCTCTTATAGCCATACAGCTGCTTAGCGGTTCGTGGTGGATGCAAAAAGTGTGTGACCATGACGATGTGGTTTAAATCCATGCATCCACACAGAGGCTTTAATAATAAAGCGGCCTGTACAGTCCAGTATATACTGGAAATGCGATATTAATGACTGTTTACAGTGAGTAGTGTAATACTAGTGTACAGTGTTTAACTCACTAAAGTTGTTGGAATGTGAGCTTTAGACAGTAAGTCATATTTACAGCTCCTGCATCGCACCACAGCAGCGGCCGCTGCCATATTTGGCTACATATAGGCCAGATGTTTGTCCAAAAATATACAAAAGCAGTTCTGAGGACATTATGCAGTGGTAAACCTGGATTCTGTTTTCCGTTGTAATATTGTCATCCAGTTCCCTGCATCCATGTTTCATTTTCCATTCTGCAGTTTACAAGTTTGGATTACTGTTTGTCCCAATGAGCTTCATGCGGTTTTTACGACTGCAGCCTCTGGGTTCATGTTTTAAACCGTCAAATAAATCCTGTGTCTAAAGTGTTCCTAATTTAGAAAGCGACAGAGGACGCTCAGGGCTGCATCTGTCACATGCAAACCGGAGGTCCTGTTCCACCCCAAGCCCCTGTGATTAGAATCGGGGTATTTAGACGAGGAAAAGATTCCACTTGCATATGACTCTCAGCTCCTTTAAGCACTAAAAGCAGACAGCAGCAATTCAGCGGATCTGAAAGTCACCTCTTGAAGTTTTACTATGAACTAAGAGTCCCGAGGAAGAACATTTCAAGAGTTCTACTCACTTTCTGATGCCATGGCAACCAGGTTTTTTATCCTGTGGAGAATAGCTGACTGCTCAGAAATGTTACTGACTTCAGTCCCCATTACCATCAAAGCAGCTGCGCTGTTCCAATGTCACTTAGGATTAGGTGTCCTCCAGGATTACCTTGTAACATACTCCACTTCAAACTCACAAACTCACAGCTGAGGAACACAGCAAGAATTATTCTATATTTAATCATCATCATCATCATCATCCTGAAAGAATCGATTATGGTATATATGAAATTCATCTATATTCCTCAGCTTTCCCAGTCTTTTCCTGCCCCTGTCCCAGCTTCTTAGAAACGAATGAAGATTTGCAAAAAACAATAAAGTCCATCGGTTTGAACATTTTAATGTTTTCAGAATATAAAGTATTTTTGGATTTTGGATTTATTTACGTTTAGCACAACTGGCCAACTTGTGCAAATAATGGAAACGTAATAGTTTTTGTCTTCAGTGGATGTGTGTGCTTTATATTAAATAATATTCACAACTGTCTGTTTTTTTCAATCTGAAGAAATGTGATGCATTGAAATGAAACATGACAGCACAAGAAGGAGCTTGATGCACAGAAAGCTCTTATTGCTCCATATTTATTTATTTCCTTGTTTCTTGAGGGGACAAGTGCACTCGTCCCTGTCCCCAGCGTGAGGCGACTCCTGTGCACACGCCACTCCTCCGGACTTACATAAGGACTCGTGTGGTTGGGTAACAGACAGTCACATTGCTTTCTGATGTTCAACTGATGTCCTGCACAGTTGGGTGATTAAATAAGGCACAGAAGGTTTCTAATATGAAATAAGTTTGATCATATTTTGCATATGATTGCTCACAACAAAATATTATTACTCTATTTTTTAAATGAATGATGCGTGAATAAGGCGAGGCCCATTACCACAAATCATAGTACATATCACACACTTAAAAAGCGAAACATCTGGCATTTATTAAGTATTGTGTGGTTGAAATGTGAATTAAAGCCTGTGTTCTTTCACTGCTAATAAAACACCATTAATGTCCCTGAAGTTTGCACTTCGTCGTCTCTGTTGACGTTAGATTCATCCATCTTTTGTGGTATTTTCTGTAATGGTGATGTTATTGTACTCTGCAGTGCTGTTAATGCAGCATTCAGGTTTATTAGTCAGTACAGTCATTCAGTTTGGCTTTGAGCAGTTATTTTAATCCCTTTTCATATGAGGTGTCATTTCTTAAATTATAAAAATGCCAGAACCTCATCAGCAACACATTACAAAAAAAAAAACAGGCTTATCTACTATTGGAACTGTTGGTTAAAAACAGGCCTGAGGTGTTATGACAGTGTTGTGTGTGGAGCTGGATGACCAACCCCAGGGGTTCTTCCATCCTTCCCATTCAATTCCATGCTCCTGCTTTCTCATATCATTTAACATCCAATTATTTCATATAATACAACTCCAGTCATGGCAATACATGAACTACTCCTTATGTATGAATATGTATCTTGTGAGTTCTTGCCAGCCCCAGCATTCACAAGAGAACATTCCCATATCTCACTGTGTCTCCTTTCATTTTACGTTGCTGTACCGTTATGTTCAAGGAACCAAAGGCAAGAGGTTTTTGTGTTTAACTTTATACTGTGTATCATGGCCCATTGAGACATACTGTATGTGATTATGAAATAAATGCTGTTGTTGTTGATGTACATACATTGTTACGGACTAATTATGAAATTATGAAAACCGGATTTATTATAAAGAACAGAAGATCAGACTGGACAGGTTACAAAGTCAGGATGAGACAGGATGAGACAGGATGAGATACGCAGGTCTGACTGTATTAGAATCAGCAAGATAAGAAGCAGAGATAAGCAGGGATCCAACCAGGACGTACAGAGTCAGAAGGCAGGAGACGGTGTACGGAGAAGACGCCTGAAGCGTTTCTTATTCCCAGTTCAGCACAAGCCTGCCACAATATTCAAATATGCGCACGTACACGGCTCTTTCGCTTCATGTAAAGAACGGGCCGTTTAAACGGTTATTAAGTTCCCCCGCACCCCACACAGCGTGCAAACAAAATGTTATCGGCAGAGGCTAGAGTCCGTTTCAGCTCCGCACCTCCTTGTCACAACCACGGGTACGGATTTCAACCAAGTCTCAAGTCAGTTCTCCATAATTTAATCAACGTGGACTTTGCAAGGAGAGGGGAAAACGTCCCCAATCAGGCTCCTCAAACCCACAAAACAATGTCTTACATTTACCGCATTTACCAGACGGCCTTATCCAGAGCGACTTACAATCAGTAGTACAGGGACAGTCCCCCCCTGGAGACACTCAGGGTGAAGTGTCCTGCTCAGGGACACGATGGTAGTAAGTGGGGTTTGAACCTGGGTCTTCAAGTGTGTTACCCGCTAGACTACTACAACCACACATCCAGAATTTTTGACATGGTCACATGACGTTCTCAAATTCAAGCATTAAGGTCTCCTACTGTGTGACACCACAAAGGGCAGAAAATATGGCAGCAGATTTGTGCTTCTGTACTTTACTAATATCAAACGAAAATAAGAGGTTGGACTTTTGCTTACATCTTTTTCATTTTCGCTTGTGAGTCTCACAAACGAACAAGCCACACCATCCACATTTTAAATAGTTACCTTTACAATGCTGCACCTCTAATGTGCCCCACAGTGATGATGCCCCATGATCTCCCACATTCCATGTGGGGATTATTTCTGGCAACACAACTGTTAATATTTAACTTCCTGTCTGAAGACCTAACTCAAAAAGTCCAGAGTCCCCATGCTAAAATGTCACATCCGATTCCAGAGCAGACCCTCAAAAGCCATCCCGTCGGGAAGGGGCAGTCAGACAACATCTCTCACCAAGTTCTGCCCTGATTAAAGAAACACACCCCATACACTCCATTTCCTCCTGGGACCCTCGCTGTCGACTCGTATACCATTCACTTCACCAAACCCCACTGAGATACACTGGCACAGGACTACAGCAGGGCTTCATCTGGTGTTCAGAGCCTCCACCCTCAGCCAGACTGAATGAAAGGGTGGTGGACTACAGGGGGTCTAATGCCCTCCCCTTCCTCTGATCCAATGTCTTCACAAACCTCAACCCCTGGCCAGCTTACATCCTGGGTTGGACCTACCCATGAAGAACATCAGCCTGAGCCTGTCACCACCATCTACAAACTACAGAGTCCTTCTTCACCTTGTCACAATCCTGCAGGTGGCACATTCCGGCCAAAGAGGTCCAGCAACCTCAGGAAGCACCTATGGATAAACTACATCCACTTCCTGTCCAAGACATTAACTTCATAACCAACAACATGGTTGTCCTTGTCATGGTGGAACACTTTTCTAACTCTGCTTGGTGGTTCTGTGCCTTCGGGTGGAGGCACCTGCTCTGCTACTGGACCTTGATGGTCCGCTGCCCCGGTCAATGTCATCTCCAAGACCTTGTAGACTATGAAGGCTACAGACCAGAGCAGCAGCGTATGATCTGGGGCTTCCACTCTGACCATTAACTGCATCCTGCATTTGTTCCCTTTTTCTAGCTGCACACAGAACGAAACTTCCAGTAACCTGCTGTCATGTTTCGTGTATGAAGGTGGCATTACAAGCCTTCGCGGTCAGAGCACCCCATCTCGACTTCCTCCAGATGTGTTCCGTCTCTGACCTTCCACGGCCTGCAGAATGTCCCAGGTTCTACCTGAAAAAAGAGGAGAATCAGACAAGATGTCAATCCGATGTAAACTCAGCACGCTTCTAGCCATTCATGTTTTTTTCAGTGCCAGCACAGATGTTGCACATTTCCAGAACATTCCATACTTTTACTCAAGTGTCTGCAAGGCCACCATGACCTTGTTTACTTAAGATGACCTCAGTAAGTATGACTTTAAAGTTCATGAAGTGTGTTTTACACTAAATAATCTTTAAATGAACTAACAAAAAAAAAAAAGATCAATAACCTGTAACATCGTCACATACGTTTCAGCACTGAATTAAATTTACCGCATTTACCAGACGTCCTTATCCAAAGCGACTTACAGTCAGTAGTTACAGGGACAGTCCCCCCCTGGAGACACTCAGGGTGAAGTGTCCTGCTCAGGGACACAATGGTAGTAACCACTGAATGCACCATGAATGATTGCAGCTGCACGTTTCATCTGTGAACTTCCACAGCCTCATCCTGACATGACAGCGACCGTGAGCTACTGAAAGACATATGCAGCTTAAAGATTTTCTACCATCTCTGGGTAATTTAAGCTGATCCTGCTTCTCTCGGTTAAATGGTGATGCTGAGAAGAAGGCCCATCTTTCACTATGATGAGCTACAGAACCCTCCTGAGACCTCGAGATGATCACTGGGTGAGCTGTAAGAAAGCAGTAGGGATAAAGTACAGAGTGCAATATTTTTACCCATTTGTATCTGTCCTATAAACTCACGGGACACACACTGACTTGTTCTCAGCATGTACCACATATGCTTGATGGTGCTGAGATGTGGAGCATTTGGAATGTGAAGTTAACACAGGTTTCTCTTCACTATGGTAAAGTTCTTTATATTCACATTTACAGCATTTACCAGACGCCCTTATCCAAAGCGCCTTACAATCAGCAGTGATGGGGACAGTCCCCCTAAAGACCCTCAGGGGACGCGAGGTAGTGTGTAACACTGTTAAAAAGGGTTCGAGATCCGTTATTGGCGACCTATTAAATTCATTCTAAAGGACTAATGGACAGTGAGAAATTGCAGGTATTTGTGTCGCCACACTGACCCCTTGTGGTTAAAATTCACATCAAAATAACGACATGACCAGGGCCCTTTACAATTCATTTCATCGGGTTTATTTATGGACCTGGTAGTTTTCCTCTTGAATCAGATTCTCTTTTGTGTCAGAAAAAAAAAAGTTTTGCTTTCGAGTTCACCTTGAACTAGAAGAGAAGAGTTTCTATTGGTTGGTTTGACAACATGGGGTCACACCCACGATTCCCCGCGTTCTGGAACGCAGGCGCATGTGGCACTGTCACACAAAGCTTCAAGCAACTCCTCACCCCAAAATGCTTGTAGAGATGCTCTGCATGTTGCACAGCAGGAAGAACGTCAGAAGACGGGGGACATGGATCCGCATGTTGCACAGCAGGAAGAACGTCAGAAGACGGGGGACATGGATCCACATCTTCACATCCCTGCTTGTAGAGATGCTCTGCATGTTGCACAGCAGGAAGAACGTTAGAAGACGGGGGACATGGATCCACATCTTCACATTCCTGCTTGTAGAGATGCTCTGCATGTTGCACAGCAGGAAGAACGTCAGAAGACGGGGGGACATGGAGCCACATCTTCATATTCCTGCTTGTAGAGATGCTCTGCATGTTGCACAGCAGGAAGAACGTCAGAAGACGGGGACATGGATCCACATCTTCATATTCCTGCTTGTAGAGATGCTCTGCATGTTGCACAGCAGGAGGAATGTCAGAAGACAGGGGACATGGATCCACATCTTCACATCCCTGCTTGTAGAGATGCTCTGCATGTTGCACAGCAGGAAGAACGTCAGAAGACGGGGACATGGATCCACATCTTCACATTCCTGCTTGTAGAGATGCTCTGCATGTTGCACAGCAGGAAGAACGTCAGAAGACGGGGGGACATGGAGCCACATCTTCATATTCCTGCTTGTAGAGATGCTCTGCATGTTGCACAGCAGGAAGAACGTCAGAAGACGGGGACATGGATCCACATCTTCATATTCCTGCTTGTAGAGATGCTCTGCATGTTGCACAGCAGGAGGAATGTCAGAAGACAGGGGACATGGATCCACATCTTCACATCCCTGCTTGTAGAGATGCTCTGCATGTTGCACAGCAGGAAGAACGTCAGAAGACGGGGACATGGATCCACATCTTCATATTCCTGCTTGTAGAGATGCTCTGCATGTTGCACAGCAGGAAGAACGTCAGAAGACGGGGACATGGATCCACATCTTCATATTCCTGCTTGTAGAGATGCTCTGCATGTTGCACAGCAGGAGGAATGTCAGAAGACAGGGGACATGGATCCACATCTTCACATCCCTGCTTGTAGAGATGCTCTGCATGTTGCACAGCAGGAAGAACGTCAGAAGACGGGGACATGGATCCACATCTTCACATTCCTGCTTGTAGAGATGCTCTGCATGTTGCACAGCAGGAAGAACGTCAGAAGACGGGGGGACATGGAGCCACATCTTCATATTCCTGCTTGTAGAGATGCTCTGCATGTTGCACAGCAGGAAGAACGTCAGAAGACGGGGACATGGATCCACATCTTCATATTCCTGCTTGTAGAGATGCTCTGCATGTTGCACAGCAGGAGGAATGTCAGAAGACAGGGGACATGGATCCACATCTTCACATCCCTGCTTGTAGAGATGCTCTGCATGTTGCACAGCAGGAAGAACGTCAGAAGACGGGGACATGGATCCACATCTTCACATCCCTGCTTGTAGAGATGCTCTGCATGTTGCACAGCAGGAAGAACGTCAGAAGACGGGGACATGGATCCACATCTTCATATTCCTGCTTGTAGAGATGCTCTGCTTGCTACACAGCAGGAAGAACGTCAGAAGACGGGGGACATGGATCCACATCTTCATATTCCTGCTTGTAGAGATGCTCTGCATGTTGCAAAGCAGGAAGAACGTCAGAAGACGGGGGGACATGGAGCCACATCTTCATATTCCTGCTTGTAGAGATGCTCTGCATGTTGCACAGCAGGAAGAACGTCAGAAGACGGGGACATGGATCCACATCTTCATATTCCTGCTTGTAGAGATGCTCTGCATGTTGCACAGCAGGAGGAATGTCAGAAGACAGGGGACATGGATCCACATCTTCACATCCCTGCTTGTAGAGATGCTCTGCATGTTGCACAGCAGGAAGAACGTCAGAAGACGGGGACATGGATCCACATCTTCACATCCCTGCTTGTAGAGATGCTCTGCATGTTGCACAGCAGGAAGAACGTCAGAAGACGGGGACATGGATCCACATCTTCATATTCCTGCTTGTAGAGATGCTCTGCTTGCTACACAGCAGGAAGAACGTCAGAAGACGGGGGACATGGATCCACATCTTCATATTCCTGCTTGTAGAGATGCTCTGCATGTTGCAAAGCAGGAAGAACGTCAGAAGACGGGGGGACGTGGAGCCACATCTTCATATTCCTGCTTGTAGAGATGCTCTGCATGTTGCACAGCAGGAAGAACGTCAGAAGACGGGGGACGTGGATCCACATCTTCATATTCCTGCTTGTAGAGATGCTCTGCATGTTGCACAGCAGGAAGAACGTCAGAAGACGGGGACATGGATCCACATCTTCATATTCCTGCTTGTAGAGATGCTCTGCATGTTGCACAGCAGGAAGAACGTCAGAAGATGGGGACATGGATCCACATCTTCATATTCCTGCTTGTAGAGATGCTCTGCATGTTGCACAGCAGGAAGAACGTTAGAAGACGGGGGACATGGATCCACATCTTCATATTCCTGCTTGTAGAGATGCTCTGCGTGCTACACAGCAGGAAGAACGTCAGAAGACGGGGGACATGGATCCACATCTTCATATTCCTGCTTGTAGAGATGCTCTGCGTGTTGCACAGCAGGAAGAACGTCAGAAGACGGGGGACATGGATCCACATCTTCACATTCCTGCTTGTAGAGATGCTCTGCGTGCTGCATCTGAGGTGGAAGATCAAGTTCAGGTTTTTTATACAGCACCTTTAAACAACTAGTAAAATTGACCGCTAAGAATGAATACAAGTCATCATAAAACATTTAGAATGGAAAAATTAAAGCAATAAAGCCCCTGGACATAAAGCAATAAAAGTACCAAAACTACCAGTAAACACCGCTGCTTTAAAAACAGATGTAACGTGCCAGGGAAGGTTGTTCCACAGCTGCGACCCTGAAGGCCCTATCTCCACGAGTCTTTACTCTAGTCCGAGGGATGGTCAGAAGCAGCTGATCAGATGACCCAACTTGTCTTGCTGGACTGTAGATGTGGAGAAGGTCACAGAGGTGCTGACCCGTTAAGACTCAATCCTAAACTTCACTGGTAACCAATGAAGTGAGGCCGGAATGGGGGAAATGCCAGTCGATGGGTGAAGGACTGGCCAATAAATGCATGGATTCCCCGCCCCAGACCCGCCTCCAGGTGCTAAATAACCTCTGACCTTGAATATTGTCCTTAACTGATAAAAACTAGTCCACTTGTTTATTACATTTAAAAGCACCATCAAAGGTCCCACCAAGGGACCCAAAAACGCAGTGGGATCTTTTGTCCTACGGATGTCACATCTGGTCCCAGTTTAGGGCAGAATATTTCTCCGGTCCTCATTGAGGACATATTCCCAGTATACACGGGGGACGATTGATCAGCAAAGCCTGGAAGACACCAGAAAAAACTGTCATCCATCATGGCCATGTACTCTGATCTTATCTGGCCCTTGAACAGTCAAATAAAGCTCCTTCTAACAAATGGTCCATATGGGATGGTGCTGCAGTGCATCATGGGTAACACCTTCAAGGTACCATTTCTCCGGCATGATTATGGAAAGCAAGCATGGGAGAGCGTATTCATTTTGGAGGGAAAAAGAACCAGCACTGGGATACGTGAAAAGTCATCTGATCAGAATCAGATCGCACTGTCTTGGAATCCTGAACAGACCAGGAAGATCTACTGGACATCTTATACCACTTCAACTGCAGAACAGCCAGCTGAAGACAACTTGGAACAAATTCTCCAAAAACTCATATCCAGGAGCCTGCTGGAAGTGGGAATAATGTAGAAAACATGCAGCCAACATTTTTTCATGTAGCGGAAATCACATCCGCCGTGTCAGGAACTTCGTTAAATTAATATATTCAGCAAACCATGGACAATAATAATGAACAATTTGACGAATGTGCAGGTAAAGAAGGAAAAACACGGTCACGTGCGTCGTCACCGCTGCCCAGTCAGCTGACTGCTGTGGTCATGTGACTGTAACCGGAAGTGACGTAAAGACTATAAACGCGGCTCCAGCTGCGCGCTTCTGCTTCTCCTCGCTGCTCCACCATGGCCTGGACGAAGTACCAGCTGTTCCTGGCGGGCTTGATGCTCACCACAGGGTCCATCAACACGCTGTCTGCCAAGTAAGTGGTGTTTAGAGACCTTCTTCATCCAGGCTTTAGGAGGAAATATTGTTGCATGAGAAGCTCTGGAGAAGTTTATCAGCAGGTCACGTGGAGGTCCTGTGACAGTTCCTGTCACTCGCCATCCGGAGCCGGTCCTCAGACAGAAGTGAAAGTGGTGCTGGGCCCTGGTCCTGGTTTCTTCAAGTCTGATCATGTCCAGCGGTGTGGTTGTCGTTATCTGACACCACGCAGTTCTTCTCTCATGGCTACATGCACAGATCACTTGCATATCAACAGAAAGCCTGCAGCCATCCTCGTATGGATCCCCTATCATGAAAATCTGACATTGTGAGATGATTGAACGTTGCTACGAGTTCCCCAGCCTGTCTATGGTCCTGCAGTGGCTAGAAATGGAGATAGTTGTGAAGAGTGCTGTGGTCATTCTTCTTCTCCAACCAGAGAGCTGGAGCTGGAATTTGTCCCCTTATGTCGTCATACGGGGAAAGGTCACCTCCTGTTTCTCATGCTTTTTCCACCCAGAGAATTTCCCATCCCTCCCTTTAACATTATCGCCACCAAACGAGCCAAGCGTTGCAGTTGCTCAGTGACTGATGTAAAAATGTATTATTTTACATTTTTTTTTTTTTGTCATGAGATTTTTCTGAAAAATCGTGACTCTACTTCCTGTCCACTAAACATTGTGGCTGATGAATGGTGATTTCCGCGAATGCCCGCGGTCCTCCTCATTAGCATATAAAGCTACAGAACTCTGGTTGTGGGTCTGGATCAAAGTGCCTGTGAGACGGTGTTAGGGCACAAGAAGATCAATGATTACAGAACATACTTTTGGGACCAGTCAGCACAGATGAACCCTGATAAAACCCTGATTGGGTTTACAGGGCTGCTTCTGTTCTTTAGATTTCATTTCCACACCTCCTTCCTCAGTCTACTGTCCTCGTTTCCCCTGCTGATTTTGTAAGAAATGTTCAGTTTATTATTTAAATCGTAGCTTTATTAGAATAGTGAGCATTTGAAACTAGATGTACTGTGTACAGTCAGGCTGGTTCCAGGTTCAAATCTCTTGTCCCTGAGCAAGAAAATATTCAAAATGACTGTATATATGGTGCTTCTATTCATTTGTTGAAATAGTAAATGTCCTTGATACAATATATTTTTAATAATGAACAATTATATTAGGTTATATATAATTATCTGGGTATTATTGAACAGAACTGCCAACAGTGTTTAAGGGTTCTATATTATTATGCATATTCGTTTTAAAACACCGGATTCTGAATGAAATGCCACCAGTTGACTTAGTGCCATAGGTTATAATAATATTTCAAGTTTGATTTTATGATAAGAACCTTAACAACTCTCATCCGTTGAAGCTGGATGTCATTTGGGGATGGTCTCCAGCCACCACAGCTTCTCCACTGGCTTGAGGTGAAGTTTGTAGCAGTCTAGCAGAACGTGATGGTGCGTTGTCTTGCATGAAAATCATCTCACTGTGGAAGGTGTGGCAGGACATGGTCAGTCAGAAGCTCCACAGATCTTCCGGAGGTCATTTTCACTCAGACCGGCTTCTCCCCAAGATTCCAGCCAAGAGCGACTCTGCCCCGTCCCAGCTGTCCGTCTGGTATTGATACGAGTCTTCATGTAGTGTGAGGATTGGTTATTAGTGGACCATTTTCATGATCTACACCTTGCCAGAGACACCAGCAGCTTCAAATCTCCGTTTACTGCTCACCAGCGGCTTTTTAACCGCCTTTATCTCAACTAAATTTTTTTTTTCACGTTTTCGTGAAATGAAACTTCATCTGCACCAATACTGCGTGAAATGGGTGACTTGCCTCATAATGTGGAAGATGATGTCGTTTCTCACCTGAAAAGGCATCTCTGGTCTACATGATGATATGTAGTGATTTTATTTCTGAATTGTGACTCTGTAGATGGGCTGATATGTTCTCAGCGCCTGGATGCAGTGATGTCCCGAAGCACTCCTTCTCCCACCCGTTTGTACAGGTACTTTGTTGAAATATTCCCCCGTGGTCCCTGAAAGACATTGTAGTAAAACCACTGCCTCAGATGCACGGTAAACGGGTGAAAACAGTGTGTGGCTGTCCCTGGTTGCCATGGTTACCGCGGTGTTTCTCTGTAGGCTGTGGGAATGTTCCTGGGAGAGTTTGCCTGCCTTTTTGTCTTCTACACTCTGCTCTGTCGTGACCGGCGTTCCCCCGAGCCCCAGATGAATCCGGGTCCGAGTTTCAACCCACTCCTCTTCCTCCCTCCCGCCCTGTGTGACATGACGGGGACGTCCATCATGTATGTGGGTACGTGTCCGCCCCGGCGTTGCAGGATCACTTTGAAAACTTGATGAAAAATGAACAGCAGAGCATGATACATTTATCACGAATGTAGGTCATTGTTATTACATACTTCCATAAGTATTAATGTATAGGAACTTGGGAGGAAAAAAATCATTTTAAACTAATACCAATTGGTTTTCCTCGTAGTTTATCATTATAAAGGGAGTGTGTTGGATGTCTTTATGCTCCCTCAGCGCTCAACATGACCAGCGCGTCCAGTTTCCAGATGTTGCGTGGGGCTGTGATCATCTTCACTGGCCTCCTCTCCGTGGCTTTCCTGGGCCGCCGACTGGTGCCCAGCCAGTGGCTGGGCATCTTCGTCACCATCCTGGGTCTGGTGGTGGTGGGCCTGGCTGATTTCGTTAGTGGCCACCACGATGACTCTCACAAGCTCAGCGAGGTCATCACAGGTGTGTGGGACTTATTTAGTAGTAACAATACATAACTTTCCTATGAGGCCACCATTTCCACTACGGCAAGCCAACTAGGCCAATAACACGTTTTTACCGCATTTACAGCATTTATCAGACGCCCTTATCCAGAGCGACTTACAATCAGTAGTTACAGGGACAGTCCCCCCCTGGAGCAACTTAGGGTTAAGTGTCTTGCTCAGGGACACAATAATAGTAAGTGGGGTTTGAACCCGGGTCTTCTGGTTCATAGGCGAGTGTGTTACCCACTAGGCCACTACCAGGTTCCACCTGGGGTCCTGCTCACAGAGGGGAAGAAGTGTGAGGTGGTGGTAGCCTTGTGGGTAACACACTCGCCTATGAACCAGAAGACCCAGGTTCAAACCCCACTTACTACCATTGTGTCCCTGAGCAAGACACTTAACCCTGAGTGTCTCCAGGGGGGGACTGTCCCTGTAACTACTGATTGTAAGTCGCTCTGGATAAGGGCATCTGGTAAATGCTGGAAATGTAAATGAATTGTTTTGATGTCTCTAAATTTTGAACTTTGACCCCTTGTAGGTGACCTGTTAATAATCATGGCCCAAATCATTGTGGCGGTACAGATGGTTCTGGAGGAGAAGTTTGTGTACAAACATGATGTTCATCCCCTGCGGGCAGTGGGAACTGAAGGTACTCTTCAGCAGTTCATCAATCATCAGACATGGATGAATTATTGATAAATGTTATGAATGCATCTCCACCACTAGGTGGAGCTGCCTGAATGCGATGAAGGTAAGAACGGTAATACTGGAAGCAGGCTGAGCTCTGCAAAGCTGCTGGCCATTGTACATTGTACGTCTGTGTGGGCGTGGCCTTTTTAGGAACCTGAACAATTTTTTCAACATAAGATGAACCTTTCAGCATATGTCCAGCTGCTTATTGTGACCTATTTCCCCAGGTTTCTTTGGCTTTGTCATCCTGTCATTGCTCCTGATTCCCATGTACTTCATCCCGGTGGGCAGTTTTGGCCAGAACCCGCGGCAGGTGCTTGAAGACGCTCTGGATGCCTTTTGCCAGATCGGCTGGCAGCCGGTCATCATGGTGGCCCTGCTGGGCAACACGGTCAGCATCGCCTTTTTCAACTTTGCTGGCATGAGCGTCACCAAGGAGATCAGCGCCACCACGCGCATGGTGCTGGACAGCCTGCGGACCGTGGTCATCTGGGCAGTCAGCCTTGCCCTGGGCTGGGAGGTCTTCCACGGCCTCCAGATCCTGGGCTTCCTCATCCTTCTGCTGGGCGCTGCGCTCTACAACGGGCTCCACCAGCCGCTGATGGACAAGCTGCCGTGGTTCCGAAGCAGAGCTCCAGAGGAAGGGGGCGGGGCGGAGGAAAGGGAGAGGCTGATTGGAGGGCAGGGTTAACACACACACACACACACACACAACAGACTTCATCAGATCATGCAAAGGGAAGAAGGAACCTCATTCACTGGGACAGCAGCACACAGAATGGACTTTTTTTTACGTTTATTTGCACCGGATTCTGAATGAAATGCCACCAGTTGACTTTGTGGTTTTAGCTTTTGGTTTCCCACTATTAATGATGATTATTATGGTTTTTAAGAGAGATTTTAATGTTTTGGTGATGATAGATGAATAAATCCTGTTTACTGTAAGTCTCTACAGCATCTGCTTTCATTTCTGGTCGTGAAACCACCTACATAACGAAATCTCATTTTACTGTTCGCTGAAGATACATGGTTTACATCTTCAATAAAATTGCAGAGTGGCCTTAACTCGTGGTGGTTCCAGGGTCATCTGCTGTAGTTACTCCTCTGATGACCACATCCACGGCAGTAAAGACGTTTTTAATTCTGAAATATCGACACAGGATGAAACGTGTCTTCTGTAACGCTCCAGGAGTTTTGAATGGGTGAATATATCAATACATCATTGTTTGAAAAAGCTTTCTTTATAATTAAAATATATAAAATGTGTAAAAAAATTTGAACATCCTTCAGATACATGTTTTCACGTCTAATTTTCTGAGTCTGGTGTATTGACCAGAACATGATTATACACTTGATCAGTAGTGTATAAAACCATAAACGTTTTACATTTCATCAGACAAAATGACCAAAAGAGCAAAATGCAAAAATGTTTTTTTAATCTCATATAATCCAATAACCAAATCATCCAGTCTTTCCACGTGAAAGTGTTGCAGGACCAACTAAAAAGCTCACCCCCTTGAAGGACAGAGGGAACGGACTGTTCTGGAGTCTTTTTAACTGCCATGGCAACCGGTCTCTATTAGTTGAATACAAGCAAAAAAACGTCACATGATGAAACCTGACGATGAGCCGACTACAGAGTGACCGCTGCGAGATCTAATAAATAAAGTTGCTGCGACTGAACTGAACGTGGCGGCGTGCTGTTACTCTATCAAGTGTTCAGGACTTGCAAGAGTTATTTGCCATAATTTGATAACAATAAAAATGGCAAATAATAGTTGTACCAAAGGAGAAGGTCAGACAGATGAGACATAATATCAACCAAAAGCGTTGATGTTGGGAGGAAAAGGCATCTTCTTCTTTCACTCTGCCTACGAAGAACACTACTGCTGCTGACGTCTTGCCAGTGGAACTGTGAACACACACACAAACGCGAAGAACGGAGGAGAAGGGAATTCAAGGCAAGACTGGGTAATTCTGTACACTGGCATTATTTCATCTTATGGCACCATTTATCCACCAATATTAAAATGATCCAGGAATTGAATCCGGAGTTGGTGTTTTATTCCATCCATACTCAGACTGAAAAGAAGAGAAGAAGCTCAGACAGAAGCTGAATGTTTTGGTTCTGGTTTCGTTCTGAAGCTTCTCTGCCCGTCCCGCCTGGGTTGGCAGGAGGGCAGCCAGGGTTCTGTGTTCGCCTCTGGACCGGCTTCATGAAGCCTTGTGCTTCTGGCTGGACTCGCTATCTGTGACCTGCTCCTGCTCTGCGCTGCTCTGGAGGTCCGTGCTGCTCTGCTCCCTCGGGTGGCGCCGCTTCACAGGCAGTGCCAGGGCCAGCAGAGCACAGCCAATGTGGATGCAGAAGTACCGTGTCCTGCATAGTACAGCAAGAGGAGAACTTCAGAGCCATTTCATTCCGATCACCAGCACGTTACTGAGAGGAACGTACCTGTAGAACTTCATGGAGGGTCCCACAGACAGCAGAACAAAGGGCAGCGAGGTGTAGCAGATCGCGATCTGCGTAGCTGCCCATGTGATGATGTCATATACTAATTTGTGGAATGGTGAGCCCAGGAAGTGCGACCTTACATTGTGCCTGACCTAAAACGTAACGGTAGTGAGAAAAACATCAATTTAAGAGCTGTTTATGTGAATGAACAACTGCTACCTGTAATATAATGCATTTCCATGTGTTCTTTGTAAAATATATATCATTCCCACAACAATATACTGTGTGTGTGTGTATGTGTGTGTGCTTCTCACCGCTCTGGCTGCTAGCGTCACCACAATGCCTGTGAGGAAGGTGAGGTAGTACCCAGGATAGGCCCCATGCCACATGGCCGATAGCAAGAAGGTGGCTGCTGTGGGTTTGTAGGGACAGCGCTCATAGCAAACTCTGAAAAGCCACCAAACACACACAACTAAATCCATCCATCCACTTTAATCCCACAGCACGAATAAGAACTACAAAGGGGCTTAAAAGGGGGCCACAATGACAGACGGCCTGGACCAGCACCTGATGCAGACATATCACACATCATAACCATAATCATATTTACATTCACTTTTATTGGGAACTGTGTTGCTGATAAGCCTTCATTTCGGAGAAAGAAAAGGAAATGAGCAGGTTGGAGGTAAATGGTTGAATGTTGAATGTTGAGATGTGTGTAATATGGGGGTTAAACACACCCCCTTACCATTTTTGCATCTTTCTCACTAGTTGAAACGTACAACCTGACGGCTCTTTTACCGCACAAGTCAGTGTAAAAACCAATCGGGTTCAAGAAAATATCTTCAGCTTCATCTGTGCCTAATGTGCCATCTGGTGGAATGCCAGGCATTACAGCGTTCAAATAAGCGCCGTTGTAATCATGACTTTATTTCCATCCGAATGTGTGTGCTGGACGTGGCGTGCTGGCCAAAGTTCACCCACTTCTGGTCTAGTTCGCCCACTTCTGGTTTAGTTTGTGCCGTACGTGGCGTGCTGGCCATAGTTCGCCCACTTCTGGTCTAGTGTGTGCTGGACGTGGCGTGCTGGCCATAGTTCGCCCACTTCTGGTCTAGTGTGTGTCGGACGTGGCGCGCTGGCCATAGTTCGCCCACTTCTGGTCTAGTTCGCCCACTTCTGGTCTAGTTCACCCACTTCTGGTCTAGTTCGCCCACTTCTGGTTTAGTTTGTGCTGGACGTGGCGTGCTGGCCATAGTTCGCCCACTTCTGGTTTAGTTTGTGCCGGACGTGGCGCGCTGGCCATAGTTCACCCACTTCTGGTCTAGTTCGCCCACTTCTGGTCTAGTTCGCCCACTTCTGGTTTAGTTTGTGCCGGACGGGGCGCGCTGGCCATTGTTCACCCACTTCTGGTCTAGTTCGCCCACTTCTGGTCTAGTGTGTGCTGGACGTGGCGCGCTGGCCATAGTTCACCCACTTCTGGTCTAGTTCGCCCACTTCTGGTCTAGTTCGCCCACTTCTGGTCTAGTGTGTGCTGGACGTGGCGTGCTGGCCATAGTTCGCCCACTTCTGGTCTAGTGTGTGTCGGACGTGGCGCGCTGGCCATAGTTTGCCCACTTCTAGTCTAGTTCGCCCACTTCTGGTCTAGTGTGTGCTGGACGTGGCGTGCTGGCCATAGTTCGCCCACTTCTGGTCTAGTGTGTGTCGGACGTGGCGCGCTGGCCATAGTTTGCCCACTTCTAGTCTAGTTCGCCCACTTCTGGTCTAGTGTGTGCTGGACGTGGCGCGCTGGCCATAGTTCGCCCACTTCTGGTCTAGTTTGTGCTGGACGTGGCGTGCTGGCCATAGTTCGCCCACTTCTGGTCTAGTTTGTGCCGGACGTGGCGTGCTGGCCATAGTTCGCCCACTTCTGGTCTAGTTTGTTCCGGACGTGGCGTGCTGGCCATAGTTCGCCCACTTCTAGTGTGTGCTGGACGTGGCGTGCTGGCCATAGTTCGCCCACTTCTGGTCTAGTTCGCCCACTTCTGGTCTAGTTCGCCCACTTCTGGTTTAGTTTGTGCCGGATGTGGCGCGCTGGCCATTGTTCACCCACTTCTGGTCTAGTTCGCCCACTTCTGGTCTAGTGTGTGCTGGACGTGGCGTGCTGGCCATAGTTCACCCATTTCTGGTCTAGTTCGCCCACTTCTGGTCTAGTTTGTGCCGGACGTGGCGTGCTGGCCATAGTTCGCCCACTTCTGGTCTAGTTCGCCCACTTCTGGTCTAGTTCACCCACTTCTGGTCTAGTGTGTGCTGGACGTGGCGTGCTGGCCATAGTTCACCCACTTCTGGTCTAGTTCGCCCACTTCTGGTCTAGTTCGCCCACTTCTGGTCTAGTGTGTGCTGGACGTGGCACACTGGCCATAGTTCGCCCACTTCTGGTCTAGTTCGCCCACTTCTGGTCTAGTGTGTGCTGGACGTGGCACACTGGCCATAGTTCGCCCACTTCTGGTCTAGTTCGCCCACTTCTGGTCTAGTGTGTGCTGGACGTGGCAAACTGGCCATAGTTCACCCACTTCTGGTCTAGTTTGCCCACTTCTGGTCTAGGTTGCTTACTTCTGGTCTAGTTCGCCCACTTCTGGTCTAGTGTGTGCTGGACGTGGCGTGCTGGCCATAGTTCGCCCACTTCTGGTTTAGTTTGTGCCGGACGTGGCGTGCTGGCCATAGTTCACCCACTTCTGGTCTAGTTCGCCCACTTCTGGTCTAGTGTGTGTCGGACGTGGCGCGCTGGCCATAGTTTGCCCACTTCTAGTCTAGTTCACCCACTTCTGGTCTAGTTTGTTCCGGACGTGGCGTGCTGGCCATAGTTCGCCCACTTCTGGTCTAGTTCGCCCACTTCTGGTCTAGTGTGTGTCGGACGTGGCGCGCTGGCCATAATTCACCCACTTCTGGTCTAGTTCGCCCACTTCTGGTCTAGTTTGTGCCGGATGTGGCGTGCTGGCCATAATTCACCCACTTCTGGTCTAGTTCGCCCACTTCTGGTCTAGTGTGTGTCGGACGTGGCGCGCTGGCCATAATTCACCCACTTCTGGTCTAGTTCGCCCACTTCTGGTCTAGTTTGTGCCGGATGTGGCGTGCTGGCCATAGTTCGCCCACTTCTGGTCTAGTTCACCCACTTCTGGTCTAGTGTGTGCTGGACGTGGCGTGCTGGCCATAGTTCACCCACTTCTGGTTTAGTTTGTGCCGGATGTGGCGTGCTGGCCATAGTTCGCCCACTTCTGGTCTAGTGTGTGTCGGACGTGGCGCGCTGGCCATAGTTCACCCACTTCTGGTCTAGTGTGTGCTGGTCGTGGTGTGCTGGCCATAGTTCGCCCACTTCTGGTCTAGTTCACCCACTTCTGGTCTAGTTTGCCCACTTCTGGTTTAGTTTGTGCCGGATGTGGCGCGCTGGCCATAGTTCACCCACTTCTGGTCTAGTGTGAGCTGGACGTGGCGTACTGGCCATAGTTCGCCCACTTCTGGTCTAGTGTGTGTCGGACGTGGCGCGCTGGCCATAGTTCACCCACTTCTGGTCTAGTGTGAGCTGGACGTGGCGTACTGGCCATAGTTCGCCCACTTCTGGTCTAGTGTGTGTCGGACGTGGCGCGCTGGCCATAGTTTGCCCACTTCTAGTCTAGTTCGCCCACTTCTGGTCTAGTGTGTGCTGGACGTGGCGCGCTGGCCATAGTTCGCCCACTTCTGGTCTAGTTTGTTCCGGACGTGGCGTGCTGGCCATAGTTCGCCCACTTCTAGTGTGTGCTGGACGTGGCGTGCTGGCCATAGTTCGCCCACGTCTGGTCTAGTTCGCCCACTTCTGGTCTAGTTCGCCCACTTCTGGTTTAGTTTGTGCTGGACGTGGCGCGCTGGCCATTGTTCACCCACTTCTGGTCTAGTGTGAGCTGGACGTGGCGTGCTGGCCATAGTTCACCCACTTCTGGTCTAGTTTGCCCACTTCTGGTCTAGTTCGCCCACTTCTGGTCTAGTTCGCCCACTTCTGGTCTAGTTCGCCCACTTCTGGTCTAGTGTGTGCTGGACGTGGCACACTGATCATAGTTCACCCACTTCTGGTCTAGTTCGCCCACTTCTGGTCTAGTGTGTGCTGGACGTGGCGTGCTGGCCATAGTTCGCCCACTTCTGGTTTAGTTTGTGCCGGACGTGGCGTGCTGGCCATAGTTCACCCACTTCTGGTCTAGTTCGCCCACTTCTGGTCTAGTTCGCCCACTTCTGGTCTAGTGTGTGTCGGACGTGGTGCGCTGGCCATAGTTTGCCCACTTCTAGTCTAGTTCGCCCACTTCTGGTCTAGTTTGTTCCGGACGTGGCGTGCTGGCCATAGTTCGCCCACTTCTGGTCTAGTTCGCCCACTTCTGGTCTAGTGTGTGTCGGACGTGGCGCGCTGGCCATAGTTCACCCACTTCTGGTCTAGTGTGTGTCGGACGTGGCGCGCTGGCCATAGTTCACCCACTTCTGGTCTAGTTTGTGCCGGATGTGGCGTGCTGGCCATAGTTCGCCCACTTCTGGTCTAGTTCACCCACTTCTGGTCTAGTTCACCCACTTCTGGTCTAGTTCGCCCACTTCTGGTCTAGTGTGTGCTGGACGTGGCGTGCTGGCCATAGTTCACCCACTTCTGGTTTAGTTTGTGCCGGATGTGGCGTGCTGGCCATAGTTCGCCCACTTCTGGTCTAGTTCGCCCACTTCTGGTCTAGTGTGTGTCGGACGTGGCGCGCTGGCCATAGTTTGCCCACTTCTAGTCTAGTTCGCCCACTTCTGGTCTAGTTTGTTCCGGACGTGGCGTGCTGGCCATAGTTCGCCCACTTCTGGTCTAGTTCGCCCACTTCTGGTCTAGTGTGTGTCGGACGTGGCGCGCTGGCCATAGTTCACCCACTTCTGGTCTAGTGTGTGTCGGACGTGGCGCGCTGGCCATAGTTCACCCACTTCTGGTCTAGTTTGTGCCGGATGTGGCGTGCTGGCCATAGTTCGCCCACTTCTGGTCTAGTTCACCCACTTCTGGTCTAGTTCACCCACTTCTGGTCTAGTTCGCCCACTTCTGGTCTAGTGTGTGCTGGACGTGGCGTGCTGGCCATAGTTCACCCACTTCTGGTTTAGTTTGTGCCGGATGTGGCGTGCTGGCCATAGTTCGCCCACTTCTGGTCTAGTTCGCCCACTTCTGGTCTAGTGTGTGTCGGACGTGGCGCGCTGGCCATAGTTCGCCCACTTCTGGTCTAGTTCACCCACTTCTGGTCTAGTTTGCCCACTTCTGGTCTAGTTTGCCCACTTCTGGTTTAGTTTGTGCTGGACGTGGCGTGCTGGCCATAGTTCGCCCAATTTTGGTCTAGAGTGTGCTGGACGTGGCGTGAATTTCACCTGTCTGTTAGTATAAAAGTATCCTAAATGTCTTCAGTCTGCATTAGTCTTGTCACCTGGTGAACTGTCCCTGCTATGTGTCATGTATTGTTATTAAATCCCTGTTTTGCTTTAATCACAGATTTAAATAAAATCCACACACTAATAGTCTGATCTCTTAATAGGTAATTAGTAATTATATAGCGACTAGTACCAGACTTTTCTTGTGCATTCATTACAATGAATTTACTGTAGTTCAAGTTTAGTTTATTTATAGAGCACCTTTAAACCACCAGTTGACCAAGGTGCTGTACAATTCATAAAGAACGAATACAAGTCATCATAAAACATTTAGAAGATAAAATAATAAAGTCCAGTAATAAAAACATAAAAAGACATAAAGCAATAAAGCCTATCCCCTGGACATACACCCAATAAACATCGCTGCTTACCCAGTTCTAACTAAAAGGTTTTAAAAACAGATGTAACGTGCCAGGGAAGGTTGTTCCACAGCTGCGACCCTGAAGGCCCTATCTCCACGAGTCTTTACTTTAGTCAGAGGGATGGTCAGAAGCAGCTGATCAGATGACCCAACTTGTCTTGCTGGACTGTAGATGTGGAGAAGGTCACAGAGGTGCTGACCCGTTAAGACTCAATCCTAAACTTCACTGGTAACCAATGAAGTGAGGCCGGAATCGGGGAAATGCCAGTGAGCAGATGAGCCACTGCGTTTTGCAATAGTTGCCGCCGATGGGTTAAGGACTAACCAATGCAGTAATCCAGCCAGTAAGTGAAAGCGAAGGGATTGTGATAAACTGCAGCACAGCACACATTCACACAACGAAATGTGTCCTCTGTCATCATCCGTATAGCAATGAAAAGCAATGTTGTGCTTTCTGAATATTGACCCCAGCAGCAGTATGTAAAGTAAAAATGAAATGGGGCCTAAGATAGAGCCTTTGGGGAACTCAAGACGTGAGGGGAATACATGAATAGTGAAACTCCGACCAGTTATGTATGATCGGCATAGATACAATAACTTAAACTATATCTACAATATCTACAAAACCTTACACTCCAAAGCTACAATACCTACAATCCTTTCAAACGGTCTCCATGCATCTCATATAAGTCATAAATGTTTCTTTAATTTTTCTCTTTGATGATGATACAATGATATATTTTATTTATTTATTAAAGTTTTTACTGATTGTGTAACACAGTTGTTTTATTGAAAGGAGCAATAAATTAAATGCATTATTATCATATTTAATTGTGTAGTTATTAAATTGATGGGATACATAATGCTGTATGATATGCATTATGGGAAATAATGTGACATGTTGAAGAATGCAGTAAATACACAAATGCATCAAAAATGTATTCCTTGACAGAATTCAAAGTGCACTAAATATGAGGACAATCCTTGCCAGTTCCTTAACTGTCCTTGTCATTTGCATGCACTTTCTCAGCTCCACCACAGGATGACACTCTTTCACACCTTTATTCTAAGCAAATCTGCATATTATTTAGGTCACGTCTGGGATTAACTAAGCGTGGTGTCTTTGTAATTACATTTTAAAAACTATGCAGTGTGCTTGAAGCGACTTTAATCACAGAATAAGGAAAGTGATGTTCAGTTTTTGCATGTTGAGGCTCACCTTTTTAACCAGTGTGATGTTTGGATGTTCCAGTTATCCAGGAACATTTTGAAGCTAGTGGCAAACTAGAAAATGGTCACAAGTTACAAAAAAATACATTTAAAAAAGAATGGTGTGAAAAAGGATTAGCAGGTGGACTCACTTCGATGTCGAGAATCCTCAGGTTGGAGATAAGATCCCAGCGTGCCGTGCCATCAGGGTGGTAACCATTAAAGCCAAAGCCAGCAGCATTGTTGATGGCATCAGCTGGTTTAAAAAAACAGAAGCACAATGGCCCAGCTGTCATTTACTATTTTTGGCTATTCGACCTGATGCATGTGTGTATCAGAGCATGTGAGCTGAGCAGAGCAATGAGAATTTCCGCTCCTTGCTCATCCTTGCTGTTGGCTCCGCCCACTCCTGCACTCGAATTCACACTTCGCCACTCAGCGCTCACCCCAGTTTGAAAGGGGGAGAAGTAATCTACACGCTACATATATCAAGACATGTATCTAACAAGTAAAACTTTGGATTATTTATTTGATCTATTTGATCCTGTCTATGAACTCCACCTTGCAACATTCAGCGTAGCGTAACTGTACAGATGAATTCATGAACCGTTTTCATTAAACTGATTTCATTTAGAGTGTTTCAGACACACCTAGAGTCCACACAAAGTAGTATTTAGGCCGGGTGGTCAGCATGGACAGGTACAGGTAGACCACCTGCGCGTAGAAAGGCGTGTTGGCAATGAAGTCATCATCAATGTTGCGCTCGACCGGGAACACTTTACAGACTGACAGGAACAGCATCAGAGACAGGAAACACATAGCCAGCTTCCGAATCACTTCTTTCTGTAAAAAGATGAAGAATTGATGGATTTCTGATGTCATTGTCATTTTATGAATGTGCAACTGCAGCCACTCACGTTTGGTGAAGGTTCACTGTGTCTGCTCCCTTTCAATTTCCTGCTAGGTTCATGGTCCCTATGGCTGTAAGGTGTGCCCTCAATGAAGGCAATGTAGTCCTTGTAAGAGCAGGTGGGACCTGCCAGGATGCCCATGAAGTTACAGTTATAGCTGAAGTATTCCAGCAGACTTGGCATTCTCCTGTCAGTGGATAAAAACTGGTTCAGGGGACTAAAACCGTCTCTGGACTTGTTCGCTTTGGTTCTACTGTATCGTGAGAAAGCATGATTACACTAACAGTTGAAGAAATTGACCAGCGACTGACAACAGTGGCCCTGACTGGCTGACACCAGCTCTCCCTGTACGTAATAATCTCAATATTTTTTTAAATTAAAAAAACCTCGAACAATAACCGCCATTTAGCTAATATGGCTTTTAATATAATGATGAAATCTTTCTGTCATTCTAACTGACAGAATTCAAAGATTTTGCTGTCATTGATTTCAAGAAAGATCCAACATACCTTTATTACATACCTTATAGCGAGCATTTTCTGATTCATCGTGAGCTGCTCCTCTTTACGAGCCATTCCTTTTAGAGATGTCGTAAAAGATGGAAACCAACACGTCAGAATGATAAATCACATCATTTCATTGAATTCCATTAATTGAACTCTGATTCACAACATTCATTCGCAAATTACAACTACTGCTCACCATCAAAAGAGGTGTCAGAATCATTCACATAGTTTTTTTTCCTAATTTCACTCGAATGACAGCACATCTGTACCTGGTGCGCACAGAGAAGGGGGAGATGGGCAGGTGAGGTTTCCACCCGCGTATGCTGCCGTTTCAGGGATGGTTGTGTCTGACATTCTCTACTTTCTGCAGGAACTGGTGGATTTTTCCATGGTTAAGGTTTATCTGGCTGGTTTTTGGGTTTCAGTAATAAACCTCGGTCCGGCACTTTATTGTTGCGACCACTAGTCCCGTTACAGTGCTGCACAATCTCTCTTTCCACCCTCTCAAGCCTTTGGAAGGAGTTGGTTTAAAAGACTGAACTATTTTTCAGATATGGGAAATCAGCTTGAATTCTCTTTTCACCCCTCCTGACTACATTTCATGGCAAACTTCTCTGAAGTTTTCTTGTGGCCAAGTTATAACAGATTGTAGGGTTACTTAATGTTCACCTCCAGGGGGCAGATGAAAACGACAGAACCCGGAAACAGAGGACAACAGGGTCACAGCTCTGTACAAGCATTGGGTCCTGCCTGCTCATTGAAATAGTTTTTCTTTGACGCTAGACTCCCTATGTCACATGATTCCATCCATGTGACCGGGAGTAACACGGAGATGAGGTAACATGACTCCCATAAATTGGCAAGATGGCCACTGCCAGCTGCTCTGCCATTGATTGGCATTCATCAGTTCGACTCGGCTCCTTCTCCACCTCAACTTGTAAGAATTATCCTGCTCATCTTCTCACCTCTCAACTCTTTCCTCTCATCCTGTCCCTTCCCCAATTCAACCTAGAATGCGAAGCGGCGCGGTTAAACACCCCCAAATCCCGTTCTGCCATCCAGACGGTGTGGAGGACGTCTCGTTGCAGCTTTACCATCTGTGCCAGGGTTCCTCATCGGTCAGCCAATTCACCACGAAATTCCGGACCCTGGCTGGCAAGACTCTGCTAGAGTCTTTCCAAACCACGCCCTCCGGATGATTTATTGTAAAGGGCTGGCCCCGCTAATCCGTGGAGAGACGGCCAGGAGGTGCCAAAGACAACTGGCTCTGCGCATTGACCACCTCCTGCTGGTGCATCTGAGAACTGATATTTCAACTCCTGTCGTTCACTGGACTCCCCGACCTCCACCATCACCACCTTGACCTGCTGCCACTCATCCAGACAACTGGGGGGAATCCATGCACCTTGGGCTGTCGGCCCTCACCGATCAGGAGAGAGAGAAACGATTTCGGGAGGGCCCGAGTGCATACTGCACTTCCCCTTCACACCACCACGCCGTCTGTCCGGGAAATGGGTCACCCAGCTGATTGGAGTGGTGCCTCTTCCTTCACCCTTATCGACACCAACATCCCGACTCACCCTCTCAGCTGTCCTGGAGTGGAACCAGCACACATTCTCCACCACCGCCTTTGTGGACTCTGGGGCAGCCGGGAACTTCATAGACCATAATTTTGTCAGACTGCATCAAATCCCCACTGAATCCCTTTCGTCTCCATTCACCATTACCTCCGTGGATGATGGGCCTGCTTCCACAGTTCATCAACACTCTTCGACACGATATGCTGGGACGGTGGGTGTATGCCTACATGGACGATATCCTCCTTTATTCACCAACCCTGGAAACCCAGCAGTCCTAAAGAGATTGTCCACCAGCTGAACTGTACGCTGGAAAAATGTGCCTTCCACCAGCGCTCCAACACGTTCCTCAGCTTTACCCTCTTGCCCCAGGGTGTGGCCATGGAGCCCAAGAAGTTGGAAGCAGTGTCACAGCCCCACTCACAGCTCTCACCAAACCCTCATCATGCCCTTTTCACATGACACGAGATGCCATCCATGCCTTCAAGTCCCTGTGCCATTGTTTCACCACATCCCCTGTCCTCCAACATCCGGACCCTTCACATCCTTTTGTTGTAGAAGTGGACGCGTCAGAATTGGGTGCTGGCGCTGTCCTCTCACAATGTGGCCCAGACCAGAAACTGCACCCATGTTGTGTTTTCTCACAGAAGTTCGCTCTGATGCAGCAGCGTTATGGGGTGGGGGACCGTGAGCAGTCAAGTGGCCACTCGAGGAGTGACGACACTGGCTGCAAGGCTGTGACACCCCCTTTCTGGTCTGGACCAATGGACCAACCTTCAAAATCTCATCACCATCAAGTCAACTAAACAACTCAATCACCGTAAGGTGGGCCATCTTTTTGGAACAATTCCATTTCCACCTGTTCTTCTGTCCTGGTTCCCAGAATCCCAATGCCCTGTCCCAACAGCACAGTCCAGACTCCTCTTCTTCTGAATGTGAACCAATCCTTCTGTCCCACCGCATCCTATGCCCTCTCCAGTGGTCCTGAAGACTAAGGTCCGGACCGCCCAGATGTCAGACACTTGCACAGCCAATGTCCCACCAGGGTGCCTGTACATCCCCAACACCTGCCGGTCCAATGTCCTTCACTGGGGTCACTTCTTTGTCCTCTCCGGCCATCCAGGACAACAACAGACCATCTCGTTCATTTGCAGGGCGTTCTGGTGGCAGCCGGGAACTTCATAGACCATAATTTTGTCAGACTGCATCAAATCCCCACTGAATCCCTTTCGTCTCCATTCACCATTACCTCCGTGGATGATGGGCCTGCTTCCACAGTTCATCAACACTCTTCGACACGATATGCTGGGACAGTGGGTGTATGCCTACATGGCATATACCCATGTATGAGTGTATGCCACTCATACAGAGATTGTCCTATGCCCTGGTCTTCAGGACCACTGGAGAGGGCATAGGATGCCCTCATTACAACGGTATGTACAGGCCTATGTGGAAGCCTGTGACATCTGTGCCCAGGCCAAGACCACCAAGTTCCCTAAGTCCCCTGCGCCCTCTTCCAAATCCTTGTCGTCCCTGGACCCAGCTCGCTTTGGACTTCATCACTGGTCTCCCTGTACCAACGGAATGACTACCATCCTGACCATAGCGGATCGCTTCTCCAACGTGGTCCAATTGGTCACCCTGTCCAGCCTGCCTTCCTCTGTCAAAACTGCTGACCTCGTGCTCCAGCACGTAGTCCACCTTCACAGGTGCCCCAGGGCATTGTCCAATTTCCCCCTCCAATGCACTAATGTCCTTGATCCTGTCTCCGATCGGGGACCCCAATTAGTCTCAGCTGTGTGGAAGGCCAACTCATCGGTTCCACCTGCAGTCTCTCCTCTGGCTACCACTCTCAGACGGCCAGGTGGAGAGAACCAGCCAACAGCTGGGCCGATACCTGCGGTGCTTCACTTCGGACCACCAGCGCACCTGGCGAGGTTGCCTCCTTAGGGTGGAGCTGGCCCATAAGCCTACACCATGACACTAGCCTGCTCCTTCCAATTTCCCCCTCCAATGCACTAATGTCCTTGATCCTGTCTCCGATCGGGGACCCCAATTAGTCTCAGCTGTGTGGAAGGCCAACTCATCGGTTCCACCTGCAGTCTCTCCTCTGGCTACCACTCTCAGACGGCCAGGTGGAGAGAACCAGCCAACAGCTGGGCCGATACCTGCGGTGCTTCACTTCGGACCACCAGCGCACCTGGCGAGGTTGCCTCCTTAGGGTGGAGCTGGCCCATAACCTACAGGTTTCCTCTGCCACAGGACACAGCCCTTTTGAGGTCTGCTACAGATTCCAACTGGCCATATTCGCCCACCAGGTCATTCATCCAGTATCTGGTGCACTGGGCCGGCTACAGGCCCAAATCGGGGGTCGGCCCTGGAGGGGGGGTTTTATCATATATTTACATCGATGTGACATAGGGTGGTAGTAGCCCAGTGGGTAACACACTCGCCTATGAACCAGAAGACCCGGGTCGAATCCCACTTACTACCATTGTGTCCCTGAGCAAGACACTTAACCCTAAGTTGCTCCAGGGAGACTGTCCCTGTAACTACTGATTGCAAGTCGCTATGGATAAGGGCGTCTGATAAATGCTGTAAATGTAAATGTAAATGACCGGAAGCAACACAGAAATTAGGTAACATGACTCCCATAAATTGGCAAGATGGCCACTGCCAGCTACTCAGTCATTGATTGGCATTCATCAATTTGACTCAGCTCCTTCTCGTAAGAATTATCCTATTCATCTTCTCACCTCACAACTCTTCCCTCTCATCCTGTCCCTTCTCCAATTCAACCTAAAACGTAAATGTCAACATCTCGTTCGCAGATTAAACCTGAGGAAACTTACCTGACTCCTTGCGTCCAATTGCAATCGGTTTCTTGTTCCCTCAAACACGACCTCACGTCCTGGTCCCACACTGGTACCGTGATACCCTAAACCTGATAGCCCTATTGAATCTCGAACTCTTGCCTGTATACAGACCATGACACTAGCCTGCTCCTTCCAATTTCCCCCTCCAATGCACTAATGTCCTTGATCCTGTCTCCACAGCACAGCAATTCCCTTGACCCAGGTACATAATCCAGCCAGTCACACTTCTATTCACTCTCTCCTCTGCCACCAGGAGCCCCCACCGTGCTCTACAGCATGCCCAATCCACTCCTCTCCTTCACGCTCACCTGCGACCTACCTCCACCAAGTCCCACGTCAGCCAGGCACTGCTCCTTATTTCCTGGAGTTTGTTCCCACTCCCATGAGTGGCCCCGAACCTATCATATCGGCCCGTGTGCCCCCAAACTCTGATGGTGGCAGTATGAGCGTGCAACAAATATGGCATCTGTTGGGGTTACCATCCCCAAATGAATGGCCTGGATGTGGAAACATACCTGCAGTGCTACTGTTCAATCCAACGCACCTCCTGGTCCCAACACCTCCTCCTTGCAGAGCTTGCCCAGAATCAACAAAGCACATCTGCCATGGCACAGTCCCCCTTTGAATCATCCACTGGTCACCTGCCCACCTGGTACCCACCACAGACAGACCGGTACCCTCCGTCAACAACCACCTCCACCTTCTCATGAAAATATTGAGACAAATACATTGAGCCCTGGAGTGCACCACAGAGCCCATGAAAAACAGGCAGACCATCGCTGACAACCTGCCCTCTTCTACCACCCAGGGGATAGTGTTTGGGTGTCCACCAGGGGTCTCCCCATGACGTCCAACCCCAGAAAGGTAGTGCCATGCTTCATAGGACCCTTCCGTATCACATAACGTGTCAACCCCATGGCGATTCCCCGGACCATGCCTGTCAGCCCAGTGTTTCACATCTTGCATCTCTGGAAGGCCTGCTCTTTCCTCATGGCGCCACCCCCTCTGTCTCATCCCCCATCTGCACGGTTCGTAGATGGGTCCCTGACGTACACAGTCCACCGCCTCGTCAATGTGCGACAAAGAGAGCGCAGCCTGAGGTATCTGGTTGGTCGGGAGGAGTACTGAAGGGCCCCCACTCTACTGCGTGCTCAGACCTCTCCTCTCGTTTACTCTCACCAGCCACGTACCTCCACCAAGTGCTCTGGCTAGAACACAGTACGTCCCTGTGGTGAACACATTAATGCATTAATGGCCCTCTGCTACCCATGCAGTAATAGGTTATTCTCACCATCATGGATTTCAAAGGCTAGACTGGTGATCTTCTGTGTGATGACCATCATGGGACTATAAAAGAAAGAAAGGAGTGACTATGTATTTCTCTCTTTGTGTCTTTTTACAAAATTATTAAAGATAGAGGATCTTACCCTGTGAAGTCTGCTGAGTACATCCCATAATCAAACACGTAAACTCGTGTGATCTGACACAAGCTGAGGTATCCCAGGGCAACCAGCATGCAGTACCTGGCGGCACAGAGAAGTGTTATAAACAGGAATCTTGATCGCTTTCTGACCACAATGAAATAACAAACCACCCATTGCACCAGACTGTCCATTATACATTTAGATATATATTAGAGTATACATTTACTTACCAGTGGGTAATGTTGTACATCTGCAAATTTTTTACTTGTTACAAATAAAACAGCTTGAACTTGTGACAAGAACTAACAGCAGTTCTCCATGACAAAGTTCTCCTGTTCTGCGTGGAAATGGTGTTACATGTGTAAAAGATCAGAACTGCTATGAATCTTGGTGGACAGAAGGTTCAAGAAAGAACATGCAAATGAACCTGGCTCTAGCAATACTCTGCTCTTACAGTCCTATAGATGGCACTAAAGTTCAATTGTGATGAAACAGACAGTGTTGGAAATATAATTAATGCAGAGTCTAACTTCATTACTCTCTGATTAGGGGACATTTTCTAAGAAATAATATCATATCTATTAACATTCTCCCTTGCAGAGCTATATTTATAGTTGCTGCTGGAACTCTTAACAAAACTTTAATGCCTACCTGCAGTCCAGTTGTTCCATATTTCATATTCTACCTATGTGGTTTAAATGCCCTGCTGGGAGATGCTTCACATATGTTGAAGCGTGATGAGCTACAGCTGAGGACTTTCTGTACCATTACTTACTAAGTGTGGCAGCGTTCAAGACACAACAGGACATATAGTCTCATGTTCTCCATATTCTTCTCAGCATCTCATTCTTTTTGATCATGAAGATTTACCGATGTTACGTCCTGTTATTTTGGGTGTGTTTCTGTTCTGTGTTTTGTGCTGTTTGCAGGTGCCTGGTGATTTTGTAAATTGAGCCCACCTGTACCTGCTGTGGGACAGACAGAATAAAAGGAGCCTCAGTCTCCTTTTTCGGGGCTGCGCTTGCCGTGCCATCCACCCACCCGCCTTCCTACCCTTTCCCTTTGACATCACTTCCGGTTTCCCCTGCGCTTCCCCCAGGAGGCGACGCAACTTGTTGTGTCGGCCTGCTTCGGTGTTTGTCTGTTTTTCTCTGTTTTCCTGTTTTGTTTGCTGTTATTCATTGTAATTCGTTTTGTATGTATTTCTTCTTTATTTATATATTTAGTAGTTAATAAAATACTTGTTAAAACTATCCGTTTCGTCTTAGTAGGTTTACGTTTGTGTCCTTACTTTTGTTACGGGCCGGAGCCCTAGACCGGTTCGTAACAACCGATAATACAATTTCAAAAATAAAAAAGTTTTAAACAAATTTTGTTCTATAATGAAAACTATAAATGAAAGACCCACAAATGAGTAAAGTGAAGTGATTGTCATTGTGATACACAGCAGCACAGCACACGGTGCACACAACAAACTGTGTCCTATGCATTTAACCATCACCCTTAGTGAGCAGCGTGTGGGGACGGTACTTTGCTCAGTGGCACCTCAGTGGCAGATCGGGATTCAAGCCAGGATTCCTTAACCGCTATTCCACCACTGCCCCAAAAGTGGGTGATTCCAAACATTTGACTGTGTAAATCAGTGATGAGTTCTGAAGGAGGACAGGTTGCGTGAGAATAAATATATAAAAGCAAGATGAGATGTTTCATTGTGCCAGGTGGATCTGTACTCATCATATTTTACAATTACAGCATTTACCAGATGCCCACACAATGGTAGTAAGTGGTAGTAGCCAAGTGGGTAAGACGCTTGTCTGTGAACCAGAAGACCCAGGTTCAAATCCCACTTACTACCATTGTGTCCCCGAGCAAGACACTTAACCATAAGTTGCTCCAGGGGGGGACTGTCCCTGTAAATACTGATTGTAAGTCGCTGTGGATATGGGCGTCTGATAAATGCTGTAAATGTAAATGTAGTAAGTGGGCTTAGAACATAGGTGAGTGTCTCACCCTCTAGGTCACCTTCAGCCTCACTTGTACTCACTTGTGTATGTGCTCGACTCCAGCCAAGATCATGATGCCATAAGTGATCCCACTCTGGACCAGGAAGTGTAAGGCATACCTGTATACATAGAGACAAAAGACAGAAAAATCTATCAGACACCTATCACATATAAAACGAGCACTAGACTAGAAGAAAAGCTGTGTTTTTCCATAAAAACCCTAACCCTTTCCATATTGTCCTGAGGTGCTGCTCAGGGCGCACTAGTCTTAATGACCAGTTTTCCTTCATAGTAATGCAGAGATCACACCAAACATTGCACAACCCAGACTGCAATCAGATTCCTCAACATGTGGCAGCGGGAAGAAGTCTCTGATGTGAGGATCGCATTTCAAGAGGCAGGCTGCAGGAAACAAGATCAAGTAGGCAGGATTCTTCTGCTTACGTTCGTGTTCCAAGGCATGGTGAGCTGGTGGTAAAACTGAAATATTCAATTTAGTAACTCAATCAAAGGTTACTAGACGTCTGAAGGGCAACATGGCAACAGCATGCTCTCATGCCTCTTTCCACAGGGTTCATGCGGCTCACAGGTGAACATCAGTGAAGATGCAACAGAAGAGCTACAGCTGCACAAACTGCTGAAAGAAACCGAAACACAGAGCAGGACAGCTTGCTGTGTATGAGGCTGTTCAGCTGCGAAACAGAAGAAGTGCGGGTCATACAGGGTCAAATATACTTCACATAATTCCAGTGAAAGCAGTAAGAATATTGATGACAATATAAAAAAGATTTTGAATACATGCTTGCAGGCAGCAGCATGTATTACTGCCAACAAAATAAGGGGATTTTGCATCCTTCTTTACCAACGAGCTGCTGTCATAACAGACAGACTGTTCTGCCAAACCACTGAATTCATTGCATGTAGGTGCCTGCAGCAGCATTACAGTGCAATAGTAATGACACATCATTTTGTACAGTGACACAGCATAAATCCATTGTAAATCTGTAAATCTTACATAACACATTACATTTTATTTGGTTCAGTCCTTGATCTCCTGCTCACATGCCCTGGTTCTACTACTCGTAAATGAAAGATTGTTGACTTCAGAAGAGAACGGAGGGACTACTCTCCACTGAATATTGACGAATCTTGTGTGGAGATGAAAGTGAAGTGTCATTGTGATACTCTTCCGCACAGCGCATGGTGACACAACAAAATGTGTTCACTGCTTTTAACTAGGGCTGCACGATTTGGAGAAAAAGACATATTGCGATTATTGAGATCAATATTGCGATATGCGATTGCGATATGATAAAGGACACTTGCTTGTATATCAATGAAAAGCCGCATACTAATAGTGAAATGTTTCATTTCAAAGTGAAACATACAAACTACTTATAACAACCTGAAATGCCCAGTTCAAAATACAATATTCTACAAAATTAAATATATCACAAAAAACGACAAACCCTGGTAAGGCTAAACAACTGTTTTGATTATATTTGGCCATTATAAAATCCCGTATTATAGTTCTTACGTTTAGAAGTCATAGACTGTCTACAACACCTGGAGAAAGACAAAGTTATTGACCGGTTCCTATACTACCGCCTGCACCCTGGTGAAGCTACACCATGCTTCACCAGGGAAAGAAGGAACACCACCTGCTGAATGATTGAATTGATGCTGAAAATGAGACCCATTGTTTGCAGCATCAATTCAGTCACATACAACATTTCCAAGCATCTAGCCACCATCCTAGGTCCTCTGGTTGGAAACACATTTCATCACATTAACAACTCACAGGACTTTGTCAACAAAGTTCAAAACCTTAAACCGGGCATAGATGAAACCATGGTTTCTCTTTTCACCTGCATTCCCACAATTGAAGCTGTCCAGATCATGAGGAAACGTCTGTTTCAAGATAGTACCCTCTCTGACAGAACCAGCTTTTGGACCTGTGCCTCATCACCACATATTTCAAGTACAATGACTGTTTTTACAGACAAAAACATGGCTGTGCCAGGGCATCACCTGTGTACCCCATTATTGCTAATCTCTACATTGAAGACGTAGAGAGCAGAGCCCTGAGTTTGTTCCCAGGGATTACACCCAGCCACTGGTTCAGGTATGTGGAGGATACCTGGGTGATGATTAAAAATTTCACCAAACACATCATATTCACGTGAGAAGACGTCACAGGCAACAGCTTGTCCTTCTTGGACTGTAGGGTACACATTGAGGAGGACAGGAGCCTCAACATTGAAGTGTACAGGCAACCCACACATAAGGATCAATGCTTTCTGTTTGACTCCCACCACCCTCTGGAACACAAACTGGGAGTAATCAGAACCCTACACCCCTCGGCAGAAAAGATTCCCACTAGAACAGAGGGAAAGGAGAAGAAACACAAGCATTTCAAGGAGTCACTCAGTGCCGGACCGTTGCGAGCCTGCCGCTGGCCCGCTGCTCTTGATCCAGCGCGGCTTGCAGGAGCTCCATTTGGGGCTGTGGTGGCCTATGGGTTAAGGAATCAGAAGGTTGCTGGTTCGAATCCCAATCCACCAAGGAGCCACTGAGGTGCACTAAGCAAAGTACCGTCCCCACACACTGCTCCCCGGGTGCCTGTCATGGTGCCCACTGCTCACTCAGGGTGATGGGTTAGATGCAGTTAGACAATCACTTCACTTTCAGAAGCAGTTTACTGCAAGATTGCACAACCCTCACTAAACAGAGAAGGTGGCGTTAGACATTATCTATCACCCATTTACAATGCAGTTCTTTCAACTGGCGGTTTCAAAGTCAATCACTCTGGCTCAGGTAGTCTCATTAACTGTCAGGATTGACGGCACCTGGTCTTTTCACCTGTGCCCAATCCGGACAGCCTATAAAGGACTGGAGCTCCGCCCCTTCTGGAGCATTAACATACACGAAAGCCAGGGAGAAGGACAACCCACAGGTGACCTCCAACATCAGGATTCCATCAGCGTGGCCATAATGCCTGCCTGTCAACCGACTGCTTTACGACCACGATTTCTGGATTGCCCTTGCCTGCCTGTGATGAATTCTGACCCTCGCTATGCCTCTGACAAACCAAGCCCATCTGGAACAGAGCGTTTCCACCTGACTCCTCTACAGCCTTCCATGCAACGGTAAATCCTGCTGCTCCTCTGCTCCTGAATTGTGTACTCAGCAGCAGCATGGTTCAGTTTCAAAAAGGGTCCGAGGCCTAGTTAGTGGGTCCCAGGTCCCAGGAAAAAGGTCCCAGACGTTTACGGAGTAGGAGTGTTAATGGGAAAGTGCACCTGCCTTCTACACCACTGTAGAACACCACTTAACAGGCTTGCTTGGAATTCAACTGCTTGGCTTGGTGGAGGGACAGGAGATTTTGAATGTTCAAACCAAGAAAAGGGTTTTGCAGCCCTGAAGCCAGTGCCGCTATTCCTCCAGTGCTCATTCGATGGCCAGCAGTTCATTGTCCACCACCCCATAACACTGCTGAGTGGGAATAAACATTTTAGAGAAGAAGCAGCATGGGTCGAGCTTCTGGTCCAGGTAGAGTTGTGATAGGATTGCACCACATCTGATGCATCCACTTCCACAGTGAATAGCTGAGTAACACCATCAAACTGTGCTCATCTCCACGTGCAACAATCCCTGGCCTTACTGTGCCATCTGCCCCCTACAGTCAGGAAACAGGAACGCCAGGTAAACTGTGGGGAATGCGTACCTGATCATCTTGCTCCTACCATAATGCCGACCACTTCACCCTGACTGCGCAACTTCAGCTGGGATCCAGACGAGTTGTTATCAATGCAGCAGGTAACTTAATCATGAACTCAATAACAGATGTGCCTTTAATCTGCAAATGCATGAGGGGAATACTAGTATCACCCACTGGTGATATGTTTGTTATGATGAGAATGATGAGTGGGCAGGTGAGATGCCCAGAATAAGGGGGAACTTAATTTGGAGATGACAAGTCGAGATGATTGGTGAGATGAGTAGAATACTGATCTCTGAAGAGACTCAATGGCTGAGGTTCGTTTTCTCTTTGTAAGGGAATAACCTTCCCATGGTGATTGTGTCCTACCTCCACCCATCTGATCACAATAGAATCATGTTCAATCAATCAATCTTCATTTATATGCCGCTTTTTACAATGTATATTGTCACAAAGTGCCTAACAAACAGAACAGTGCTCAAAGCTCCGGGTGAGCAGGCCAGAGGCAACAGCGACAAGGAGAGAGATGAGTTAGCAACAAATGACAGTAATTGAACAAAGAACTAGACATTTCCCAGGGGCACTAACTACTGCAGTGTTACTAATGGTGAGGGGAGTGTTGGGAAGGCCAGAACGTATAGAAACGTGGAGTGAAACTTCCTAAATCCAGCAATGTTTCTTAGGTGGAGGTATGGCGTCCTGGAAATATTTTTAATGTGACAAGCAAATGACAAACCAGCATCAAAAGTCACACCCAAATTCTTTACATTGTGTCCCTGAGCAAGACACTTAACCCTGAGTGTCTCCGGGGGGGGCTGTCCCTGTAACTACTGATTATAAGTCACTCTGAATAAGGGTGTCTGGTAAATGCTATAAATGCATCTTGGTCCCAATCACCCAAGCCCTGCACTGACACCATTTGCATGCTCACTCCTTGTGTGCAGAAGGGTCAAGTGTGGGGGGTGTCAACTGTTGTTGTTGATGATATTGACTACTTTTTCCATCCCGACTTTGGTCCTCACACCGTCCGATCCAGACCTGAGAATCCTCCAACCGTCCGACCACAATGGACTGGAATCCATGTGCCAGTACGAGGTGGACCCCGCTTCCTCTAGGTCTCCACTGACCCAGAGAAGCACCATAGCGTCTGCATACAGCAAAGCCCACTCCTAAACCAGGTACACAACACCAGCCCATCCGGTGCCAGCCCCTAGTGCGCCCCATGTCCGAGCTCCTGACAGGAATGTATATCGCCTAGCTGTCATGAAAGCAAACTTTATCAGATACTCTCATTTTCAATATACGCTATATAGATTTGATTATTCCTAAACTAGCTTTTGTTACATGTCCCTGTTTGTTTAGCACCTCTTTAAATACAATAATGTGGGGCTATACTGCACCCAAAATCAATAATTTATCCTTAATTACATAAAAAATTAACAGATTTTGTATGGAATGAGTTTATTATATACTTTCCTACACAAAATGTTAGTCAAGCTACACATTGAGGTCCATCTTTACATTTACTTGTCTATGACTATAATACGTTATACGTATAATATATACGTTTTACTATGTCCATACAGATTGACATAAGAGCCCAAATAGGCACTACAGAGGCGGTGAGCTGCTTATGAGCAAACATGTTGGCTTCAAACTGCATATTGAAAAAACAATCAGTCAGCCAAGCAATGAAGATGTAATGTGAGACTGTAGTGAGACTCACCAGCCAAAGCAGAAGAGAGCGAAATAGAGTCCTAGTAGTGTGGCCACCACGTGCCTGATGAATGGGCTGGTCTTACTGGGGTGCAGGTAAAGGCGGAACCAGAAAGCCATAAGCAGTGCAAACAGCTGGCACACCACAAAATTTACCTGGAGACCAGAGATGGAAGAAGAGTTCGTTATTTTATTGCATTTGTTTCAAGTTACAATTTCACAAGCAAAATTTACCAACAACACAACTTGAAAAATGTACACTATGCTTACATTCCACATCAGTGCACAGATTACGTTAGAGAGTAGAAGTTATCCCACATGTATTTAGGATAAACTGTGCTCAACAGAAGCACAAGCATCCACAGTGGCAAAAGAAGTGCTATTTATACAGTGCTCGACATAAAAAGTGATGCAAAGACCTTTATTAAATATTATCAGCTATGGGGAAAGCAAGAAAAATCCGATAACATGAAGGACATTGGGTCCTTATTTTGCTGTGCATCATGCCTGAAAAGTCTCATTTTTCCTGCACATTTTGTCCTGTTTATGTGTAAGAACTCCCCACCGATTGGACACAGTTGTGCACATGCTGCATTTATTCAATCACTGTATGGCAGAAGTGAGGGCAAATGAAAAAGTTCAGGTGTAAGACAAATAATAATTATAGAAAAAAGTAAAAGCAATATTTGCATTTGATTTGATTAGATCATTTGAGCTCTCTAGAGAGATGCAATTCTCACAGAAATGCTTCTCCTCATGTACATAATCCTTGTTGGGTGAATGAGGAGCAGGAGCGTGACATTGTGAAAATTGAGATATTTCATAAACAAAAAGTAAAAAAAAAAACTCTAAATAGGCACGAAATGCTGCATCACAATGAATCACAGTGTAACACACAATGCATGACAGGGGTACAGGTTCAGGGCCCTAATCACCCTGCTTCTAACCCTGATTTGGGGATTTGGACTCTAATGGATCACAATGCTGAAATAAGTAAAACCTATTTCCCCCCAGTAGGTGCAGGAAGGGCTTGATAATCACCTGATGAGATAAAATATGCTGTATATTATATAACATACCAGGGGGCAGTGGTGGCCTTAATCAGAAGGTTGCCAGGTTTGAATCTCAATCTGCCAAGGTGCCACTGAGGTGCCACTGAGCAAAGCATCATCCCCACACCCACACACTGCTCCCCAGGCGCCTGTCATGGCTGCACACTGCTCACCAAGGGTCATGGTTAAAAGCAGAGGACACATTTCATTGTGTGCACCATGTGCTGTGCTGTGTATCACAATGAGAACAACTTCACTTTCATTCATTTCATTTAATTTTGACAATGAGAGCATTAAGTCAACCCTTTTTTTTTTTAACTCAGTGACACATCAGTGACTGGTCTGTCATAAAGTGCCCTATTTGAGGACAGTTCAATGAGATGCACACGCATGTTCAATTTTTTACTGTTCATATTGTTTCAGGAAATTTAAAGGCAGTTACAGCACTATCCTTCTTTGTGTAGAAGTGTAAGAAACTGCTTCATCAGACCTAGTTTGAAGGGGATGCAGCAGCACTTTCTTTGGGACTGCCATAGATGCGTCTCACATTCTTGTCTCCAAACCTAAACTTGTCTCTTTCAGCCATGTCTTCTTATCCAGTGTTGCTCTTTGGCACGGCTGTACCCAGGGCCGGCCTGTGGCATAGTCAATGTAGGAAAATGAACATTCCACTATACTTCAAATTAGTTAATATATCTTCATATAAAAAGACCATACCTATACCTGCTTAGCAAAGCCTATTAAGTAGTAGTAGTAATAATAATAATGATACATCAGGACCCCGCACAATGATACATGAGATCCCATATATACTCTGTGCCCCTGTCTGGACTTTTTAGGACTTTTTTAGGACAACTTTAAATGAAATGTAAGACCCACGTCGCACCTTTTCTGGCATATGAAGCTGCCAAAAGAAATATTGGCAGTCTTGTATAGCGGCACCTACTCGTGTTTGTTCAAGGTTCATCAAAATCACGTGAAATTTGGGCAGGATGCTGTCAAGAAGTTCCTTTTAAAGCACTGACAAGGAGTTCATATGTTTCTTCCTGTGGAAAGACATTTCAACTTACAAGCACCAAACCTGGTATACACGTGTTGTTTTAAGAAAATAGATTTTATTTTTTTATTTAGTTTTCTCACATCCCAACTTTATGCCCAGCCTGTTATTGTCACCTCTGAGGGGGCGGGGTTTCATTCTGACCATTTTACTTCCTGTTTTTTATGCATCTGAAACTGCCTGCTTGTCACCGATATGGGTTAAAAATACTCTACACATGGTTGTATCCTCTATTACCACGCAAATAATTCTTGAAGTGAAACCTTGAGAATATGACCATGCGTGCAAATGCCCCATAGGACCCGATGCATTCAGACCCACACCTGCCTTGCCATGAGCTGCGTTTGGCAAAATTAAGGGTCGTGTGTCTGACAGTGTAGTCAAGCAGTGTGAATTATGACTGGAATGGGGAAAAATTACTTAATGGACTAAATATAAGACCTGTGAGAAAAATTCATTAGCTTCAATAACTCAAGGCCTTAAGACCACCTTAAATCTTGCCTAGGGCTCCAAATTTGTTAGGGTCGGGCCTGGCTGTACCACAAACACACAATCAAATAAAAAGCACAGTTCAGTATAGCCACCCTGCAAGCCCATTGGCCTTGTGTCATGATTGGACCCTGTGGGGCAATACTCCGGTTCGGCCTGTTGTCATGTTTCATGTTGTTGATGTGGTGCTCCTTCTTACAAACAGTAGTTACGGGGATGAGCGAGCCTTTCCGAGGTGAGAGACATGGAACACCGAGCTTACACGCATTATATGTGGGATGGTCAACTTGATGCGTCGAGTCACTTGGAAAGGACCAGCGAAATGTGGTCCCAGATTTCGGGGGCTGGACGACACGGCCAGGCCTCAGGTAGAAACCCAAACCCTATCTCCGGGGTGGTAAATAAGGGCAGGTTGACAATGCCAGTCAGCCTGTCGCTTCATGCGCTTGGCTGTGCGGTTGAGGGCCCGGTGGACTTGGGACCAGACTTTATGGAGTTGGCAGAGTCGGCTGCTGATTCCTGGCACTGGTCCCTCGATCGTGGACGTGAGAAACCAGGTGGGTTTGAGGCCAGTGACCACCTCAAAAAGAGAATGCCACGTGGCCGAGGAACAGTGTTGGTTCTGGGTAAGTTCCGCCAAGAGGAGGTGTTGGGACCAGGAGGTGGGTCAGATCGAGCAGTACCATCGGAGGTACATTTCCACCTGGTTGATCATTTTGGTCTGACCATTAGACTGGGGATGGTATCCTGAAGACAGACTGACTGACACCCCCAGTTGTCCCCAGAAGAAACAGCAGAACCTGGCAACAAACTTGGGTTTGGTCAGATAGGAGGTCTTCTGGAGGCCCAAACAGCCGCACAACTTCCTGGAGGACAATGTTGGTGGTCTGGGCAGTGGTGGGGAGTCCAGGAAGGGCAACAAACTGGGCCATCTTCGAGAAGCGGTCGACAAGTACCATAATGGTAGTCATACCCCTGGATCATGGTAGCCAGGGGCGATGGGGGTGAGGTAGAGGAAGGAGAAGGTCCCTGGGTGTCAGCTTTGTGTGAGGCGCTGGTGGAACAGGCAGCAACGTATGCCTTTATGTCAGTGGTGAGGCCTGACCACCAAAACGTCTTGCAAATGTTGGTCAGGGTGTGCTGGCATCCGGGGTGTCTGGCCAGTGGTGTGTCATGCCCCCATAGTAGGACGCGTGGACGGAGAGGGGGTGAGACATACTGTACAGGCCAAAATACAGGCCTTCTCATTCAAAGTGTTTTCTTTATTTTCATGACCATTTATGTTGGTAGATTCTCACTGAAGGCATCAAAACTATGAATGAACACATGTGGAGTTATGAACTTAACCAAAAAGGCTGAATTAACTGAAACCATGTTGCCTGGGTTGGGTTCCCGTCCCCACTGTCTGATGGTGCCCGTAGTCTAGTGGATTTGGGGCTCGTGGACGGTCAGTCATGGGTAGCCTAGAACAATGGGTCATGGTGAGCTCTGGCTCCATGGGGAGTAGCGGGGAAGGAGGTGAGGGGATGAGGCTGGGTTTGACTGGGGTTAAGGAGAACAGGAAGATTTCATTTACAGCATTTATCAGATGCCTTTATCCAGAGAGACTTACAATCAGTAGTTACAGGGACAGTTCCCCCCTGGAGACACTCAGGGTTAAGTGTCTTACTCAGGGACATGATTGTAGTAATTGGGATTTGAACCTGGGTCTTCTGGTTCATAGGCGAGTGTGTTACCCACAAGGCGACTACCACCCTTAGATGGCTGACTTGAGGACAGTCTGGGAGCGTGGGTTGGATGGGAGGGCATCTTGGGTGGCACAGGTGGACACCGTGTCTGGGAATTTAATTCAGCAACCTGACTTTTATACTGGATGCTGCCCGCTCTCACTTCCGCTTCCGGGTCGCTGTCTCCCTGGCTGATATTGCTCCCTCTGGTGGGCTGGAGGTGGTATGTTGGCCGTGACCATAATATGTATGTTCTTTTCTGCTTCAATTTACTCAAACAACACCACTATGACAACAAAACAGATTCCTCTAGATTCCTCTGACAGCTTACCAGCTCTCTGAAAAAGAAGTGCTCCTAACAAAAAGATCATTCAGGTTTTTTGAGAAAATCAGAGAAAGGCCGTGTCCTTGTTTTAAGTGGGGCTGCACTACATGATGAAGTGACAGACAACAAGCTATGTAATGGAGTGATGGTGTTCAAATAGGATGGAAACACACACACACACACACACACACACCACCCTGAGACAAGGTTGTTAAAGCTCATTGGCCCTTGAAATGGAGGCATTCCTTGAGAAAAAAGCTTTGTAGCTGGGAAACCATCATCCTAAAATAAGGCTGATTGATCCTGATTGATCCTGTTCACGTCCAGTGACCACCTCTTCCACCAAGCACCCACATATACTGATAAAAGGCAAGACTGTCCAGATTACATCATATACAGTGGCCTAAAATCAGAAAAGACGTCATGGGTTTGGATAAGGCCTTTAAGCAATGCTTTCCACATGCTTTCCATATTCAAATATTGACTGAATAAGTGAAGATACTTTTCAGAGCTTTATGTATAGTGATAGGATTGTTTCTTAATTATAGGTTATATTTTAACCATTCAAGATACTAGATATCATTTCGTTTTTTGTGTCAAACGTACAAAAACATCCAGACCTGGCAAAAAAAAATGTGTTATGGTCTAAAGAGACCACGGTTGATTTTTTTGGCCAAAAATTACGAAAGGCACATTTCATGAACCATTGGGCTCTGTGATTTTGCTCATTCTTTTATCTGTACGGATTACGAATGCTCTTTTGAGCCCATGATTCAGGACAATCCTAATGGGACGTGGCAACAACAAAGATCAGCTGCACTCCAGGCCTCAGCTCTGCTTTCAGTATTCAGTAACAACATTTTATTAATGCAGAAGCAAGAAATGGGATGACTGTCTGGAGGTGCTGAGAGGGTAACCACCCGTCTTCACTGCCCAGCCAGTAATTCACGTCAGACCCAAACACGTGGATATTCAACCACCACAGCATCAGTGCACATGCAGCACAAACAACTTTTTAAAAATGCAAATGAAATTCAGAAGGTCTTGGTGTTCAAAGGAAATCAATATAGAGGTGCAGCTCCTTCGATCAATTCCACGCGGACAGAGCATCAAACGCAGCAGTGCTCCCTCACCACCCCACCATCGCCAAATCTCTTGTACAAAACAAACAGATGCTGTCTCATATCTTCTGGACAAAAGCCACACATGAGGTCGCTTGAAGGCTTCTTAAATTAGTTGTGGGAATTTTGGGCTCCATGGAAACCTGTTCCCTCCTGTGGTCACAATGGCACAGATCACTTCACTGATTTCACTGATTCCCACTTTCCTTTTATTTTAGGCTCCACTGCTCTATACCAGAAAGGAAAAACCCCAAGCATATTCCTAATCTGACAAAAAGCAAAACTCATAATCAGCAATGCTGAAATGATGAAAGTGTTGACATATTTTAAACCAAAAAGCTGCTAATCATAAAAATGCTTCAAGTTTCACAATCAACACAGAATCATTAGCTCACGGTGAGACTTTTTTACTGGATTAATTATGAATTATTGAAACCTTACAATCATTTACGAAAAGACTTAAAATGGACAGATTTGATCACCTATAAAGTTTTCTCCACATTATTATCAACTGATTTTGGTAGAATAAAAACAAAGCTTCTGATTGGACAAGACGTGTTTTGTGCATTCATGATGTAAATGAAGGCAACAGAATATGGGTTATTACAGCTCCCTGATAAAGCCCAGTAGTTGAATCTGATCAAACAAAGCTTTTCAAATGCATAACAATAAAAATTCCAAATACAGACAGAGGCACAATAATCCCACTAACATGTTTCATCAATCTGGGTTTCCCTGGGATAAATCCAGCACTGGAAGACGCTGAAAGGACCACACATCTCGAGAGCTGTTCCCATGTTACCATGACAACCAATTCCACAAGATACAAAAAAATGGTATTCCTCTTCATGCACTGCCATCGACTGAGTAAAAATGGAACTGATAAATATACACCTGTGGTTTGAGGGGTAACCCATGTGGAAATGACTAAACAGTCCCAGCAGCTAATAAAGCTAACCCCGACGGGCCCACCTCAGGAGGCCTGTGTGGCTACAGATGGCTCCCTAGGCTAATACCTGGCCAACTGGAGGAACAAGATACAGGGGTGTTGCCTACAAAGCCAGGCTCTGCCTGCTACTTGGCATGAAAAGAATTATTTTTACGGCTGTCAAATTTTGCAATGACTTAAGACTCCTCTTAAGACTGAAGCTTGCTGTATTGCATCTTTAAAATGATTACAGAGACAAGAGTGAGACAGACAAAAAGTGATGAGGAGATGATCTGGTCATTTTTTATTCAAATGAAATAATATCTACTGTTAATTCTTTTTATTTCATTGTCCCATGGTAATGCCTGATTTCCACTTCCTTCACGTTAGAAAAAAGGCCTGTCCAGATGCAGCAGGACAATTTCCTTCACTGTTTTGTGTCCATCATTATCCAAGAATTGTCTCAGGCCAGGGTGAATTTATTTTGACACATAACATATGGAAAATGAATTTCAACGCTTGATAACTTTAATCTAATTATCCTAAAACATTCTGTAGAAGATAACACAAGAGGGTCACAAGAATGGCCTTCAAGGCTTTTTAATAAAGCATTGGCTAAGTTACTAAACTTTACTTCACTTTACTTGGTGACTAACAAGGAGAAGACACCAGCAATTCTCACATAAATTGTGAGTTAAGCACTAATTCATGCACTTTTACTGTCTGCCCTCCTTCAGGCATGACGCTTATAATAAAACACAATATTATACGAAAGTACACACTAGGGATGTTAAAATGAATCTCATAATCAATGCAGACATGGACTCGAGTAAATTCGAGTTAAACTGTGGTGCCTCGTCCACACAGAGGTGGAAACTCACGTTACTGTAATGGAGTAGTTTTTCATTTGTAATTAAGTTCATTTTGAAAAAGGTAATTTCACTTTTACTCAATTCCATTTTTAGACAACTATTTTACTTCGTAACATTGGAATTCGTTATTCTGCGATTAAATCTTCCGAAAAGGTTGTTGACCCCAACAATAATGCTCCGCCCATCTCTTCAAGAAAGAATATGTCATCTTTTGTTTGAATGTTCTAACAATTCACAACTTGACTGCTGTTGGAGAACGTTCCCAGATTATTATCATCAGCTTTTCAATGCGGCTGCCCCTGCTTTTATTCATATGTTCTGTTGCTAGTTACCACTTTTTATTTACAAAAGGTCCTAACGGACAGTTCTGCCTTGAGGTGCCACTGAGGTCCCCATGTCCCCACACACTGCTCCCCGGGTGATTTCATTCAAACATTCTGATAGTGGAACTAACACTGTGTCTTATGAAGACATTTACATTTACGGCATATTTCAGACGCCACTATCCAGAGCGACTTACAATCAGTAGTTACAGGGACAGTCCCCCCTGGAGACACTCAGGGTTAAGTGTCTTGCTCAGGGACACGATGGTAGTAAGTGGGATTTGAACCTGGGTCGCCTGGTTCATGGACAAGGGTCTTACCCACTAGGCTACTACCACCCTTATGTAAATGTAAATGTCTTATGAAGAGACTGTATTAAATAAGGCATAAATAAAAAGCATGAAACTTTTTCCTTCTGCTGACGTGTGTTCGATGTTGTATAGAAGAGGCTGCTGGAAAGCGCACTATAAAACAGACCGAATGTCCTTCTCTGGGACTGTGGGATGAAAATTGTGGGAAGAAGCATGGCGGGCAGGCGTTTTACTGCACAGAAATGAAATCGAATCTGAATGAAAGTGAAGTCATTGTCATTGTGATACACCGCAGCACAGCACAAAGTGACAACAAAGTGTGTCCTCTGCTTTTAACCACCACTGCCTCGAATGTGTGGTGTATCCCTAAATTATTTCATTTTTTTTTTTAGCCACTGTTCACCAAATTCTGTACAGCAACCACACTGCCAAAGAATGAAGGACACACGTCCATAAATCTACACCGTCCCGCAAACTAAGAAGGTAGCCAGTAGAAAACAGAAGCAAGTCCCCAACAACCTCTGCATGGCAACAAGATGCAAATCAGGCCGAATCGGTTCGGCGCTGGACAAAGCCAGGGGACAGCTGGCCAATGAGGAAGCCGAAGGAGGACAATAAAAAAGGAGCGAATTTGAAGTTCAATAGGACCTCAGGGCTCCTTCTCCAGACAGCGCCATGGACGTGTAACTAGAAGCCCGTGTCTCTGGGACAGGAGAGTGGGCCCTGGCTTCACGTTACAGCTCATACCGCGTTACACGATGCAATTACAAATCGTACAAATACTAATTACATCATTTCATCACCCGAAATAACACAGCAGTCATTCCCTGGCCATAATGTTCCATAATTCAAATACTCTTAACATTATTACAATATTTATAAGTACGTTGTAACGCGCTGCATGCAGTCGTGCTGTGTGACAAAGTTCAAAGACTTCGGTTCTCAGGTGATTCGAGCCACGGTTGCTAAGTAACGCTGCAGACAAAGACAGCATTCGCCCACAGGACAGGATCTCGGTTACGTAGTTACTCGCTTAGCTCAGGTGTCATGTCATCTGCTGAGCAGTTCCAACTTTCAAACGTGCTGTGGGCGTGTTTAAAACCCCACATAAAAGACGCGGTCGGATGTCCCCCACATATCGCCACTGTCCTGCAGCAGTTTGGGTGGTGAAGTGAAAAGTCATTAGTCACATGTGACACAGCACAGCACAGCACAGAGAGAAATGTGTCACCTCTGCATTCAACCTGAGTGAGCAGTGGGCACAATGACAGGCCCCCGGGGAGCAGTGTGTGGGGACGCTGCTTTGCTCAGTGGCACCGTGGCATTCTGGGTTAGAGCACTTCTTATTACTATTAGGTACAAGATATAAAAGCAAGATGGTCCATAACAGTGATACCAACACTGGCCTGGCGTGACGTATGTGGCCAGTTTTAAAGGGCAGTGTAGATACAGAACTACATTAGCTAGGAGATCACCAAGGTGTCCCACCTTGTTTATACAGTAACCCTGGCCTAGGAGGGACAGGTCCCTTTCCTCATCCTAAAGCTGTAGCAGGTCAAGCAGAAAATTGCAGGATTGGGGTTGGACAATCAGATTTGTGGGTGGACAGACAGGCAGATGGATGGATGGATGGATGGATGGATGGGTGGACGAACAGGCATATGGGTGGACAGATGAGAGGACAGACAGGTGTATGGGTGGATGGATGGCTGGAAGGAAGAGCGGATGGGACGGGTGGACGGATGGGTGAATAGATGGGCGGATGGGTGGATGGATGGATGGATGGATGGGTGGACGGATGGGTGGACAGACAGGTGGACAGGACATGTGGATGGATGGGTGAACAGACGGGCGTATGGGCTGACGGGTGGATGGATGGTGGATGAACAGGCATATGGGTGGACGGGTGGATGGGTGGAGGGACAGGTGGATGGATGGGTGTATTGGTGGACGGATGGGCATATGGGTGGACGGATGGGTGTATGGGTGGACGGGTGGATGGATGGGTGTATGGGTAGACGGATGGAAGGATGGGTGGACGGGTGGACAGATGGGTGTACGGGTGGATGGATGGGTGGATGGATGGGTGTACATGTGGATGGATGGCCGTATGGGTGGACTAGTGGATGGGTGGATGGATGGGTGGACGAATGGATGAATAGACGGGCGGATGGGTAGACGGGACGGGTGGACAGATGGGCGTAAGGGTGGACGGATGGGCGGATGGGTGGATGGATGGGTGCATGGGTGGACAGATGGGCGTACGGGTGGACGGATGGGTGGACGGGTGGATGGATGGGTGTACAGGTTGACGGATGGACGTACTGGTGGACGGATGGGTGGACGGGTGGATGGATGGGCGTACGGGTGGATGGATGGGCGTACTGGTGGACGGATGAGTGGACGGATGGGCGTACGGGTGGACGGATGGGTGGACTAGTGGATGGGTGGATGGATGGGTGGACGAATGGATGAATAGACGGGCGGATGGGTAGACGGGACGGGTGGACAGATGGGCGTAAGGGTGGACGGATGGGCGGATGGGTGGATGGATGGGTGAATACACGGGCGGATGAGTGGACGGGATGGGTGGACGGATGGGCGTACGGGTGGATGGATGGGTGCATGGGTGGACAGATGGGCGTACGGGTGGACGGATGGGTGGACGGGTGGATGGATGGGTGTACAGGTTGACGGATGGACGTACTGGTGGACGGATGGGTGGACGGGTGGATGGATGGGCGTACGGGTGGATGGATGGGCGTACTGGTGGACGGATGAGTGGACGGATGGGCGTACGGGTGGACGGATGGGTGGACTGGTGGATGGATGGGTGTATGGGTGGACGGACAGGCATATGGGTGGACGGGTGGATGGATGGGTGTATGGGTGGACGGACAGGCATATGGGTGGACGGGTTGACGGATGGGCGTATGTTTGGACGGGTGGACGGATGGGTGGACAGGATGGGTGGACGGATGGACAGATGGGTGGACAGGATGGGTGGACGGATGGGTGGACAGATGGGCGTACAGATGGATGGATGGGCGTATGGGTGGACGGACGGACGAGTGGATGGACGGGACGGGTGGATGTGTGGACGGATGGGCAGACGGATGGGCATATGGGTGGACGGATGGGTGAAATGACGAGTGGATGGGTGGACGGGACGGGTGGACAGATGGGTGGACGGATGGGTGGACGGGACGGGTGGATGGATGGGTGGACAGATGGGCGTATGGGTGGACGGACTGACGGATGGACGGGTGGACGGATGGGTGAAATGACGGGTGGATGTGTGGACGGGACGGGTGGACGTGTGGATGGACGGGTGGATGGATGGGTGATTAGATGAGCGGATGGGTGAATGGGATGGGTGGACGTGTGGATGGATGGGAGGATGGGTGAAATGACGGGCGGATGGGTGGACGGGACAGGTGGGTGGATGGGTGGACGAATGGGTAAAATGACGGGTGTATGGGTGTACAGATGGGCGTATGGGTGGACGAATGGGTGAACGGATGGACGGATGGGTGGATGGATGGATGGATGGATGGATAGATGGGATGGGTGGACAGATGGGTGGACGGATGGGTAAAATGACGGGTGTATGGGTGGACAGATGGGCGTACGGGTGGACGAACGGACGGACGGGGGGACAGATGGGTGTACGGGTGGACAGATGGGCGTATGGGTGGACGGACATGTGGACAGACGTGTGGATGGACGTGTGGATGGATGGGTGGATGTGTGGACAGACGTGTGGACGGGCGTGTGGACAGATGGGCGTACGGGTGGACGGACGGGTGGACGTGTGGACAGATGGGTGTATGGGTGGACGGACGGGTGGACTTGTGGACAGACGGGTGGACGGATGGGTGGTCGGACGGGTGGACAGATGGGCGTACGGGTGGACGGACGGGTGGACAGATGGGCGTACGGGTGGACGTGTGGACGTGTGGACAGATGTGTGGACGGACGGGTGGACAGATGGTAGTACGGGTGGACGGACTGGTGGATGTGTGGACAGATGTGTGGACGGACGGGTGGACAGATGGTAGTACGGGTGGACGGACGGGTGGACAGATGGGCGTACGGGTGGACGTGTGGACGGACGGGTGGACAGATGGGCGTACGGGTGGACGTGTGGACAGATGTGTGGACGGACGGGTGGACAGATGGTAGTACGGGTGGACGGACGGGCGGGGGACGGGACGGCGGAGGGGCCATTTTCGAGCGGTGCTGTGCTCAGGGACGTCAGCGTGGAGCGTGCTCGGTCCTCCATGTCCCCAGGAGCTTGTGGCCGACCTGCTCGGTTATTTCGGTTCCACAACGCGACACATCGCGACCCCGCAGCCGCCTGACAGATGTGGCCCCGCAGTAACGCGCTGTCATTGTCCCCCTCCTGAAAGACGTGTCCCATTGTGTGGGGTGAGGGGCATTAAAAGCGCGATGACGCCATGGCAGCAGCCCGCTTCCTCCATCTTTCTCTTCTTGTAGGAGGAACGTACCTGGTCCAGCGGCAGATTGATGATCTCGCTGATGGGCTGCAGGAGGCTGGACCCGGTACACGCCGATATCGTGTCGGTGGCCATGGTCGCGATTCCCGCGTGTCGCCGTCCGCCTGTGCTGCTCACATCCAGCGCGCCGCCGCCGCCTCCTCCTCCTCCTCCTCCTCTTCCTCTTCCTCCTCCTCTTCCTCCTCCCCGGTCTCTGCTGCTGCTGCTGCTGCCTGCGGCTGGACGCGATTGGCTGTTGCGCCACAGCACCCCCGCGCCGCGCGACACGCTCATCATCATCATCATCATCATCAACTAACTCTCAGTTAGGTCCGCGTTCCGGAATAGTTTTAAGCGCACTTGTATAATATTTTCGAAATAATTACAGTATTTTTGATGTGCATTTTTTATTGGGGCCTTTTTTTTACCGTATTGTTGGTAACAGAGATTATTTGAATGAGCAAATAATGAATATGCACATAAACGATATTTATACAATGAGAACACGTTCATTTTTACACAAAACACAACATTTACATAAAGTTTCATTTTCCAGTTGAAACAGAGTATTAACACAAGCGTCCCTGAAAGCCAATAGCAAGTTTTAATGAGTCTGTACATTGGTATGTATTATTATCATTATTCCAGACTGCCACCATGTTCAGTTGTAGTGGCGCAGCCATGTCCAGGCGACTCCACACCGGTAGGGGGCAGTGCAGAGTTGGTAGGATATCGCGCTGACACTCGCTGCACTGAAAGAAGCTCGGCGGCTGATTTCATTGGTTCAGCGCTGTTCACGTGACGCACAGCCAGTTGACGGCCGACCGTGAGAGGAACGCGGCGCGGCATGAAGTGCGCGGTTCAGGGCTGCTCCAGCAGGAGGGCCGCGCAGGACCTCGCACATGCTCCGGCCAAGAGGTTCTTCAGCTTCCCCGGCGACCCGGCGCGGGTCAAGGTGTGGCTCGCCGCGCTGAGGGAGCCGGGCAGGCAGCCCGCCGAGCAGCTGCGGATCTGCGAGGATCATTTCCTCCCGGAGCACATCACGCCCACCGGGATCTCCCCAGACGCCATACCGCTGCCACCCTACCTGGACGGGCCGCTGCCCCCGAGCGGGGAGTCCCAGGTAGGTGGCACAGCGTGACCTTTTATCTCGCAGTGCAGATCGACACGGCAGCAGATCCGTCCATTTTGCAAATCCACTCCCAAGTCATATGCAATTTATTTCATAATCAACATTTAAGTGGATCTGTCCGCCATGAGTCGCAGATAATTAGCTCTAATCATGCTGTGAACCTTAGTGAAACACGCGTTCTAGTGCTCCAGCGCCATCTTGTGGTCAATTGTAACATTGACCGAGTAGGCGTGGTTAGGAAGTGTCTCGCTGATTTACATGCACCCCCCCGTCATAATCTCAGTTTCATCTGCATCTATCAAGCATTTTTGCATGTTCAAATCTGAATCAGGTATATATCATGTGCTTTACTTCACAAACTCTTATACAGCACTTATAAATGTCACACAATTTGTTATTTAGTACTGCGATGTGTCCCAAAGACATCTTACAATGTATTCACGTCCCAGTGCTGTGCTCCAGAACTTGTCTGCCATCATTTTCTGTTATGCTGGTCAGGTTAACTGTTGTCCTTTCAGTTTGAAAATATTGAAGATGAGGAGGAAGACGATACAGACGATGAATGTTTGTCCTGTGAAGATCAAGAAGAGACAGATCAACAGAAGCATTCATTACTAAACATGTAAGTAGATAATACACTTCTCAAAAAAATAAAGGGAACACTTAAAACAACTACACTGATCAATTACACATGCTGTTGTGCAAAGGGAATAGACAACATGTGGAAAGTAAAGCAGTGGGTCAGTAATGGTGGAGACCATCCTCCACCTCATCAGGAGCATGCCCAGGCACTGTAGGAAGGCCATACAGGCACATGGAGGCCACACACACACACACACACGACTGAGCCTCATTTTGCTTGTTCTAAGGACATTTCATTAAAGTTGGATCAGCCTGTAGTGTCTTGTCAGTACATTCAACCATGTAAAGAACAAAGTATTTCATAAGAATGTTTCTTTCATTCAGATCAGGATGTCTTATTTTGTATTGTTTGAGCAGGGAATATTCTTGAAATGCATTTTCCTCCATGTTTATTGTTGAGTGTGTGCATGTAATGCTTCTTCACATCTCTCTTTTCTTATGGACACATGCAGCTTCCCTCAGGTGACCAAACCAAAAACCAGTAAAGGTACGATGTCTAAGCTCATGCTCTATGCTTTGGTGATTATTTCCTGTCATCTAACCTTAAAGTATGACAAGTCATAAGTCATGTTTTGTAATTGATGTCGTTAATACTGCTTTCCGTTGTAACGGTGTGTATACATGTTTCTATCACCAGGGCATTATCGATGTGACGTGTCATTGTGGAAGCTCACCAAGCGCTTCATGGAGCTGTTCTGTATGGCACCTGATGGGATTTTGGACCTGAAAGAGGCCACTCAGAAACTGGGGACACACAAGAGGAGAGTGTATGACATCACCAACGTGCTGTTCGGCATTGACGTCATTCAGAAAGAGTCGGCCAACAAGATCAAGTGGTCGTAAGTGCTGATCATCTTTGTCATACGCTGGTTGATGTTGCACGTATGCACTCTGCTGCGCGGTAGAAACACTATGCAATATATATTTGACCAACGGGAGAGATTTTGATTATGCCGAGCTGCCGCAGAATATTCGCTCCTGCGCAAATCGCGCCTACTTGCAGCACGAGCAGTTTAGCTTTTGCCGAGAACACAGAGTGGACGATTGGGCACTGACAGGGGGCGTGGAAATGAGCAGGGGCGGTCCTAGCCTGTTTGATGCCCCAAAATCTTGGAATCATGGAGGGTGTGCATAATAAAATATGAACAAGCATACTGGTATTTAAATATTTTCTATAATCACCCGCATCATACAAATTCCCCCAATTTCACTGGCCACTTTCAGTAGAATTGGCCAGATATTGTTTTATCTGGTATACGGTTATTCTATATGTAAAAATACCTCATGTTAACCTCTCAAAAACAGCTACATTTATATTACATAGCGTAATATATACAGTCTATGGTTCAATTTATATCGTAATATTAATTTTACGCCATATTGCCCAGCCCTACTGCACGTGTTGCGACTTCTTCATCCAAACCTGACTGTCTTCTGTCATACGTGGTCCTTGTCATAAGGAAACATCTGAGCTAAAATGGAAATGCATGTCATCCAATAACAAGTTTTCATAGAATGAAAGTTGCCCAATCAGGAACTATGACTGCATGGCCTTCATCACCAACTCAACCGCAGGACGTACCTGAACTACAGGATTTCAGGACTTTCAATATGTTCTCCACAATAACAGCGATCACAGCACACTCAGAGATCAGATGCTGGCCAGTTCACTGTGATTCAATCATGGCATGTATTACTGAAGAAGAATTTATTCCTAAATAGATAGTGTGTAAGGGGACATTAACCTACTGCTGGGTGTGGTGCTACATGCATAATTTCATCTTCACTCTAATGGTGGACTCATGTAAATAAGCACAAATCAGAAACTCCACTTATTTTTATTGGAAACATTTACCCGAATCACAAAGAGAGGTTTATACAGATCAACAGACCCGAACACGACGGCTGCAATCTTCCTACAGCGTTCTCTACATTCTAAGAACAGAGCAATTTCTCCAAAAATCTGATTTCAATTTAGATTAATTATGCATTTTATTTTAATTGATCTTTGTCTTCTGTCTATTTCCTGGTAAATGATCTTTTCACATTGTGATTAGAGATGAAGAATTCTTCTGTACTTCATGACCCAGACTACTTCTGGTTTTTAGTTCTTTGCACTGTAACAGTTATAATTTATATAATATATCTGGTCGTCTCTGTTATTTGATATGGCGCTTCTGATAAATCCCGTCAAATGTTGTATTTATATTCCAGATATGGTTTTAGTATGTTTTCCACTTCTAACAGTTGGTTTTTTTTCCCAACATGCAGTAGTGAAATTCCCATGCAGTGTTTTGGTGGCCAGGGGAGCCTGATTGGCGAGATGCTCAACCTAAAGACGATGGAAGAGGTTCTGGACGGGCTCATCAAAGACTGTGCCTACCGAATATTTTCCCTGACCGACGACAAGGACCACGCTAAATATCCTTTTGTCCTCTGTGAAGAGTCAGAAGAGTTGAATTCGCTCACATTTCCTGGTTATTCGCCGAGCGAGTTTGATTGGATGGTGCATTGAGAATCCCTCCTCAACCTGCTCCATTATTCACAGTCTTCATCTGAGCTCTGGAGATGTTGCTTGGTGGCCTGCCGTCGATTTGCTTCTTCTGTGCCCTAATCTTGCTAACCAGCGAACTGTTAACATCTTCAGCAAGTTCTATCTGCCACCGCTGGACTTTACACCTCATCAGTCTTTTGCTGGTTGGTCCCTGCCTTGGTGGGTCCCCTTCGCCGTCACCGCCAGGTTTTCTCTTGGATCCTCACACGTTAAGCAGATCTCTGGGTTCTGATCAGGGCTGAGTGGAGCAGCCCTCTCTGTGTGGTCTTCTTCTGGGCAGGGGTGATGGTGGAATTTACGTCTCCCCCTTCGTGACTGTCATCATGTCACTCTCAGGGCTGCAGGTCCACCAGGGGGTGGGAGAGTGATTCTCACCGGAGGCCATACAATGAAGAAGAGCTGGGAGACCCGGATAGGCTTCTCACTGCACCCTCCAGTCGAACTTCATTGAGTTAACACCCAAGCGGGCGTGTCCCATAGTGAGCTGCCAGTGATCTCCCTCAGAGAGCCCTGGACCTACTGTGTTCTTACAGTAGTAGAATACTTCACGAACGAGGAGTGAGTGAGAGAATATTCATCCTGCTTCACATGAAATACCGAATAAAATCGTTCTATAGCTTTATAACAGCAAGAACAAACGCTTTAACATGTTTTCCACGTCGGCCTACGTCACGCACAAGGACATCTGTCAGATAAAATCTCTTCACGATCAGATGGTCATTGCCATTATTGCCCCAGAGGAGACCAAACTGGAGATTCCCACGCCCACTGAGGTGATTTGTGAGGGAGCTGCCCAGTGCATTTCTGCCAGTCAGGACACTGGTCCCTAAAAAAATCTTCTTTTTCCAGGACTGCATCCAAATGCACCTGAAAAGCTGCATGGGTCCCATCAACGTGCTGACTTGCGAGCCAGAGGCAGCCCTTGCCAGGCCAGGGTTTAAAGGTCACAGGCAGCACCAAGGCAGGCTTTCTCACCCTGGACAAGAGCAAAATACACACAAGTCCAACTTGTCCCAGGTATGCGGGCCGAATACTCTTACCTTCTAGGTTGTGGTGCTGTGTTCTCTACCTGCATCCATCCTGGGCAGCGATGGTGCACTGGGAGCGGCGCTGTATGTGCAGCCTTTAGACATGAGGAGGTCATGACCTCCTACGTTCCGCAGCACCTCTGAAAAAGCCCGGTTTGTTGCATCTAGTGGAAGTGATATGGGGACCTCGGAGGCACCGTGGCGGTTCAGGACCTAAACCCGCAACCTTACCCGCTAGGTCACCACAACCAAGTACATTTACTCACATTATTGTAATGGAGGTGTTTTTTTGTGAGCTAATTTTTGTAAGTTGTTTTTGAAATAGGTCATTTTTACTTTTTACTAGAGTATATTTTACCCCAGTATTTTACTTTGCTATGTTGTTCCTAGTAAAAAATGAAATGGCGCAGGCGTTCTCGCGAGGCAAGTTTCTCAGACCGCGGGCAGGAGAGGTGCCTCACCATGAAACGAGGCATCAACCGTGGGTCCTAGAGCTGAACAAATACCAGCCAATCAGAAAATGGCAAAATTCAACACATCCAATGAATTCTTCACGTTATTCTGCTACTTGTGCTGAAAACATCTAGTCAAGCACAAAGTCATCTAATTCACAATTAGTTTAACACAAGTGACAACTTGTCTGCTGTTCGGGAATGTTGCCAGATTATGCTGCTCCATCGACATGACCCACCCGCAGCATTCCAGCGTGTGGTAGAGTAGCCTACACGGTACAGCCTTATTCCAAAAAGGGATTCATTTCATTTTTTCCTCCAAATTCTGCACACAACACCCAGTAATGATGACGTGCAAAAGGTTTGAGGTTTGGGCAAATTTATTAAAAATAAGAAACAGAGATCACAAGCATGGAAGTATTTACAGCCTTTGCTCAATATTTTGCCTGTACCTTTTGGCAGCATTTATTCACAGATTCAAGTCTGAGATTTGGCCGGGCCACTCAAGGACATTCACAGAGTTGTCCTGAAGCCACCCCGTTGATATCTTGGCTGTGTGTTTAGGGTCGTTGTCCTGCTGAAAGATGAACCGTCGCCCCAGTCTGAGTTCAGAGCGCTCTGGAGCAGGTTTTCATCCAGGATGTCTCTGTACGTTGCAGCAGTCATCTTTCCCTCTATCCTGACTAGTCTCCCAGTTCCTGTAGCTGAAAAACATCCCCACAGCATGATGCTGCCACCACCATGCTTCACTGTAGGGATGAGGTGCAGCTCAGATGGTCTGATCTGGAATTTGTCCCCTTGACCTCCCCCTGACAATGGTCCTTCTCTTCAGATAGCTTAGTTTAGGTACCCAGCCAGCCCTAGGAAGTCCTGGTGGTTTTTTAACACTTCTTCCACTTATGGATGATGGAGGCCAATGTGCTCATTGGGACCTTCCAAAGGAGGCAGAAACCTTTTCTGTGTCTCGCAGGTCTACAGACATTCTTTTTTTTTTTTTTCTTCATGCTTGTGCTCTGACGTGAACTCTTATATAGACGGTGTGTGTCTTCCAAATGGAAAAATCAAGTTTTTTTTTTTTTTTTTTTTTCCAACAAGTGGACTCCAATAAAGCTGCAGAAACATCTTAAGGATGATCAGGGGAAACAGGAGTACTGAGCTCAATGTTGAGTTTCATGGCAAAGGCTGTGAATACTTATGGCGTGTGTTTTTATAGTAAATTAGCCAAAATCTCACTTTTCCCCACATTGTCATTATTGGGTGTGTGTGCAGAATTCTGAGGGGAAAATTAATCAATTTTGGAATATGGCTGTAACGTAAATAGATATATCTTTATTTCATTTCTTATATCAGCAGTCAGTGTGCCCATTTGTCAGGAAAGACAACTGATATATTTATGTTTGCTATATAAAAAGAGTAAATTTATGCTGCCTAAAATAATAAAAACATTCTTTTTTTTTTTTTTTTTTACTTAAGTAGATTTTTAAATGGGTACTTGTGCTCAAGTAAAAGTAAAGATACTTTCAGTACATTTTCCACCCCTGACCACAACCTAAATGTACCATCACTGCCCGGGTTGAATGCTGTCAGACTGCTTTTAATATTTTTATCTGGAATATATTATATACATCAGCATGTATCTTTAAAGGTCCCCTGGCATGAAAATTAGAATTTGTGAGATTATCATTATTTGAATTCCCCTCGCCTGTGTCGTCATACGGGTGAAAGGTTATGTTTCTTGTCCAGAGAATTTCCACCGCTCCCCTAAAACATTTATCTCCACCGACCATCATGGCAAAGCATTGCAGTTGCTCTGTGATTGGATGGAAAAACGAACATGTAAGATTCCACTTTCTAACCCTGTCCTCATGGTGTAACATCCGGGTAATATTTGTTCCTTTTTTTCACCACACTATTTCCTGTGTAAATAAATTAGAAACTGTTCAATTGTGCGTCTTTGTCCATGTAAAATCAGATGAGTTTAAATACACTGCTAATAATGAACGGAGTCACATTACAGTTTTTTACAGACGCTAGGACATTTCTCAATACTTGGGTCACTTTTGCCAAACTCTTTACACAATTCTCCTAACTGACATTCAGCTTGGCAAAGCAGTTCATTTCACATTCAAAATGCACTACAACTACCACAACACTTTATTCAGGTCTCAAATAAACGCATTCTTCCAGAACACTAGCAGAGGTTGACGGCCACAAAACAATGACCTAAAAAACACTAACAACAGGTAGCGTTACACAGTGTTTTCTTGTGTAAAACATGGACACGTCTCTGTTTACAATTGCAATATATGTTACTGGAATGAATCAGACATGATGCAGAATTTATCAATATTTGTTATACATTTTTATTTTTTATAATTCCAAAATACAAGGAATTTGTATACACACCATCTACTGATACAGATACAATAGTAATGCTAATCTACACTGTCTTCTCCATTGGCCACAGGTTCTCATCCACATCACATACGTCATCTAGGAAAGAAGTAGCTCTGATCTCATCTGAGACTACAGCTCTAGATCTTCCTCTTATTCTTCTTCCACCGCGCATACGAATTTTTTGGCCCTCTCCCAGCCACTCTTCTTCATCTTTCCTCGCCCCCTCCCCAGCCACTCTTCTTCCTCTTTCCTCGCCCCCCTCCCAGCCACTCTTCTTCCTCTTTCAGCCACTTCTCCATTTCTGGCTGGGTCCATATTTACATAAAAAAACATATTTTGTAATGAAATTGAAAGCGTAACACCTGTGTAGATGTTCATCTACAATGAGAATCGGCTGTGGCTGGTTTTATTTAAACTGCATTTTTTTCCATTTAAAATATGTTTCAAAACAATATTGCTGATGATTTTGCGGTCTTATTCAGTTTTGCATTATATATTGTTTTGAACATAAGTTAAACAGTTTTGAGAACAGTATGTAAGCGTGTGCAAAATGTCCTGTCTGTACGTAAGAGATTTTTGGCAGTGTTGTGTCTGAGTGAGAAAAGAATTCATGAAATGTGATGTAGTAATTGAATGCAATTTTGTGCCAAAACAATGTACTTGACCCTTGTTTAGGCCCACATAGACTTCTGTTGTGCTCACTGTGTGAAGAGTTTTGCAAAAGTGACCTAAGTCTTGAGAAATGTGTCCTAGCGTCTGTACAAAACTGTAATGTAAAAAAGACCATGTGGTGTGAGAGAGAACAGAGTGTAGAAAAACTCTCTCTCCCTCCACACAAAGCACTGTATTCAAACCACTCCAACTTGATGTTACCTGGCAGAAAGAGGCATGGCACAGTAGAGGTGAAAAATGAACAGTTTCTAATTTATTAACACTGGTAAATAATTATTGTAGTTACATGTAAAAAAGGTACCAAGGTTACAGAGAAAATAAAATAAGAAGAAAGAGTAAAGAGGGAGAAGAGAAAGGAAAAGCCATGAGAAAAAATGGGATAAGAGAAAGACTCAGAAACCTTCCGGCTTCCGATGGAAAAACCCCTGAGCAAGAGAGCTCAGTCCAGAACTTTAACATGTTTCTGATGTCACGCCCCCGGTGCCTCCCATTTGGGGAAGACAAAGAGGGTGGGCGGTCCTGACAGCTGACACTTCACACATTGCAGTCAGACAAAAGACATGTAAAACAGAGGTGCCGAATCTTCACGCACAACCATCGACACAGGAACGTCACACCTCCCCCTGCAGACAGCTGTTATGCAACACAAAAGGCATGCTCCCGTGATGTCCATCCTTACAGTAATAAAGTGAACGGAATCCATACCTTTATTGCTAGATTTTCAATTGTTCCTCCTTCCTGTACAATTTTTACAAGCACTTTTTTTTTTTTTTTTTTTTTTTTAGTTCCATCATGCTAGAACCAGTGGGCTAATTTTATTTTTTTATTTTTCTGGAACAACGCAGACACTCCAAACATTGTTGTTTAGTGAAAAGGTGGATGAGGTTATTTCCGTGAATGCCCGCTGAACTCCTATTGGCCGCTCTCCTCTTCGCCCCGCCTCTCTCCTCCTCATTAGCATTTAAAGCTACAGACGGTGAAACGGTGTGTCCTGGGAAATCCCATTGTTGGACTGGATCAAAGTGGCTGTAATTCTATTAGGGGACCAACAAGACTGATATAAAAGCAGCATCATTTGTCTTGGGACCTTTAAGAATTAGCTCTACATGTTAATTGGCTGATTGACATTTAAATCTACCCTCTCCAGAAATGTCTCCTCAAACTGCTATCCACAAATGACGAGGACGACTGTCAGCGGAGACGACCCGATGTGTAAAAAGTGAAATTTCCGTATTATGAGCCTGTGTATGTTAAACCATGTTGATTCATATACATTGTCGTTGTGTTTAGGTCTCATTTCATGATTGATTTTCATAATAAATCTGAACCAAATAACCTGTGTATGTTTGTATCCTTTGTTACTGTGAATATACAATATAATTCTGTATCAGGTTATTATATAAAAATTTGTCATCACTAGTAAGTGTAACTAGTTTAATATCGTTCTGCAAAAGTAAAACAGGAATCCATTACAAGTTGAATATACATGGAAAACAGTGTTCACCGAAGCTAAAATAAAACATTGCACATAACTAGCTAGACCCTTAATTATTAAAAAATGTCCTAGATCATAAACTGTTATTAAATGTATTCATCTGTACAGTGGAACAACATCTTCAGAAGTAGTACAGTACATTGTACTACCCTCTTTGGCCAATGACAAGATATTAGCAGAAATCGATTATAATCCAGTAACGGGACGTCATCAGTCAGTGATGAAGTGCACAAATGAGACTGGAAAGGCTCCTTTCCTGATCGGTTCTCCATCAATATGACCCACCTGGTAAAATGCAGAAAGAGTCAGAGCAATGGAAGAAGTCACATTTCATATCATGTAGATCAGGTGCCACCAGACCTGGTCAGCCTACATCTGAGCTGAGCCTGTCAGGTGTGTTGAATGAAGGCAGAGATATACAGGACCAGGGTTAGGTTGCAAAATAGTTCATGAATGGTTTGAGGAACACGAGTTTGAGACGTTGCCTTTTTCTCTATATTCTCCAGATCTCAATCCAAACCACTAGACCAACCTTCAGAGGTCTGGTGGAGTCCATTTCTCGATGGGTCAGGGCTGTTTAGGCTGCATATTGACCAAGTGAATACTAGGCGGTTGGTTATTATCTTAAGAACTGATCTATGTGTTTACTCACCCACCAGTCCTGGTCCTCTTCTCCATCCACCACTATCACCTCCCCTTCAGTGAAGGTCAGCTCGTCCGGGTTATCTGCTTTACAGTTGTAGATGGCTTTCACTCGCTTGGGCTTTTGTTTCTGGAGAACATGAAGCAGCACCATTTGGTAATGGATGTGGTGGTACGCCTACATTACGCTGGAGACCATGCCTCTATACACCAGAAAATCATCTTGTCTGCTATTGCTCCATCATTGCTCCACTCTTCTCCTACTGATGAAATGTGGGACCAGGCTATGTACATATAGTCCAGCGTAGTGATACAAACAACCCCAGACTCTCTTTATTGCTCATCCTCTGATGGATCACTGACATCTACACGACAGTGAGTGTTTACATTGCAACCATCTGCATTAGTATTGGATAAAATAATTTACATTTACATTTACAGCATTTATCAGACGCCCTTATCCAGAGCGACTTACAATCAGTAGTTACAGGGACAGTCTCCCTGGAGCAACTTAGGGTTAAGTGTCTTGCTCAGGGACACAATGGTAGTAAGCGGGATTCGAACCCGGGTCTTCTGGTTCATAGGCGAGTGTGTTACCCACTAGGCTACTACCACCCTAATTTAGTGTCAACTGGTCACAGTTTTGAAATGACCCATGTGCACAAAACAGCTTTTATGTTATGATTTATAACCATGCTGTTCTGTGTGAACAGACCATCAACGATGGGGAGATGGTTTTGTGTTGAGGAACAATGACTACAGAGGTGTGGTGTGAATGGTTCAGATGACCAGGGCCATAACTGGCTAGGTGCTAACTGGTCTTTCCACTGCTGAACACAGAGATCCTCTCACCGCTTGAACCAGTCGAGGCTTCGGCACTGGAGGAGGGGAGACCACAGGAGAAGCAGGAGGTGGTGTGGGGTTGGGAGGATGTAGAGGGTTGAGAAGAGGTGCGGGTTTGGGAGGCGGCCCAGGCTGGGTGGGAGGTGCACGCGCATCCCTTGCTGTTCAAAAACATATTTTGGACCTCATTATTGATGTCTGGTTTGATGACAGCCCGGTTTCCTGTTAGACATCATGCTCTATGTACCTTCTCTGTCCATGGGGAGGGGTACGGGTCTGCCCAGTGACGCTCTGGGAACATTTACACTTGAGCTACAAAAAATCACAGTTGTTCGCCATAAATCTCCATAATTTTTTTTTAACTTTATTTCACTGAATGTTACAACAAAGGAAGAATGAATACACGTTATTATACGAGTTGTTTCATTACTGCATTTTAGAAACGCCATACTGGGGCGTGTCCTATACAGAGTTACCAAATACAGTTTTTTCAAAAAGTTTAGCTTAAATAGATTATTTATAATCAATGTATTCATTTAAAAATAAAGACCAGTATGGGAATAGTTTTATGTGAAGCGATATTCGTAATGGTCTGCACAACCTATAATTTAATAGATGTACCTCATGGCTGATCTGGGAACAGGTGGCCGTAAAGGTAAGCGAAGTGCTTGGCGAGGTGGTGCTGGTGGAACAGGGGGGGGCGGAGGCGGTGGGGGTGGGGGCACCACCAACACAGAAGGTTGCATTACAGGCACGACCTGGGCCATGGGTGGTGGGGATGTGACTGAAGGCACCGGAGGTAGAGGAGTAGTTTTGATCTTTATGGTGTCCATTATGTTGGCCTTCCTAACACCAGGAGGAGGAGGAGGAATTGGAGGGAGAACTGTGAAGATGGGGAACATGAAGATGTTTTTAAAGACACTGCACCCTAGTTCTGACCTGGCACACGGCTCAGCGCTACATGCTATGCGTGTCTAATCCAAATATGCAAACAGTTTATTGTAGGTAATACAGCAAAAAAAAAAGTCGTAGTTCAAAGTGAAGTGATTGTCATTGTGATGCACAGCACACTGTGCATACAGTGAAATGTGTCCTCTGTATTTAACCATCACCCTGAGTGAGCAGTGGGCAGTCATGACAGGCGCCCGGGGAGCAGTGTGTGGGGACGGCGCTTTGCTCAGTGGCGGATTGGGATTCGAATTGGCAACCTTCTGATTACGGGGCCGCTTCTACTGCCCACCACTTCATGAATATTCACAGATTCTTGGGGGTTCTGGGTGTCATTACAGTAATAAGTAGAATAAGCGTACTGCATATAATGTCTAAAACAATAATAATACTATAGTAACTAATACAATAAATAATTGTTACCATTTTGTGATTTCTGATATTCCTTTAGCCAGTTATGCAGTTTAATTGTCCACATCTGCTTTACACACACACTCCACTGGCATCCCTCAGGGTTAAGTACTCGGTCATCTGCTTTTCTCCCTCTACACGAAGTCATGTGGTGAGGTCATTTCCTCACAAAGACCTGGACAGGGTGGCGGTGGCTGCTGGTGGAGACTCGGGGAAGGGAGATGATGTGCTGCCTATATATTGTTACAGCGCAGTGATCTGCATCACACTGTGACGTTGATTGAGTGACATTGATAATTAGTTGGTTATATACGGTTTGTCAGACAAAGGAAGAGTAATGACTAGAAATTCTGTTGCATTCGCTGTCCTATTAATAAATAAATTAAGTCAGTTTTAGCGTCTTTTTTTGTGCACTGATATGCTACACTCAGGCTATGTTAGCCAGTGCATCCCATATCATTTATATTTTCCCTTGTGTGTGCCACAGTGTAGTAGGCCTTGTGTACTATGTTACCCTGATAATTAAAACCAGTTAAGGGTCAATTGATTAATTCCTATGTATTAGTAATTATTTACAAATGCCATTGTGTATATGTTGTACTTATTTAAGCTGCACTGTAAATGTTTTTTACATTATAACTCACCATACATAGAGGTGTTTCTGTCAGGTGAGCTGGGGTCAGAAGAGGACCTTTGTCTCGCCACTTCTTCCATGGGGTCTGGTTTCCACCCTCCTGTAACTGTAATTACAGACAAAAACACTCAGCCAGTCTACAGTGGGAAGCATCTCAAATTACGGAAAGGGGACAGTCCTGCTCAACAGTGTATTAAACACCTGCATGCTCCTGCAACCGACCACATGCAACTACATACGCTCACATTCTCCTGCATTCTTCTGCTCACTCCTACATGCTCCTGCAAACTCCTGCATAATCCTGCATGCAACTGCATACTCTCGCATTCTCCTGCAATCTCCTGCATAACCCTGCTTTTATACTTCCTCTACTTAATCTGCCCCAAATCTCACCTTTTCCAGCACCTGAAGGAGGTATGGCAGATCCAGGAATCCCAAGAACCCCGGGGAGGTTCTGCAGACCAGAGGGAGCCGAGAGGTGAGGTCCATCATGGTGCCGTAAGTCTCATTACACAGAATACTGGGAACAAGAGAACGCTGGCGCTCTCGAGTGGCAGCCATGTCGGCAGCAGCACGGGCGATCGAGGCAAAATTGGGAACGATGCAGCTGATGGGACGTGAGATGACAGGATCGTCACGTCGGATCTGTGGAATGGGCTGTGCACACAAACATTCTAAATGGACGTTTCCTACCTGACTCCCATTAGATTTAACATAATAATGTGTACATATGAATAAATACATGTGGATAATCCTGGTGGCGGAAATAAAACTAATTCAGTATAAAACTAATTCAGTAATTCAGTATCTATAAGGTGGTAGTAGCCTAGTGGGTAACACACTCGCCTATGAACCAGAAGACCCGGGTTCGAATCCCACTTACTACCATTGTGTCCCTGAGCAAGACACTTAACCCTAAGTTGCTCCAGGGAGACTGTCCCTGTAATACTGATTGTAAGTCGCTCTGGATAAGGGCGTCTGATAAATGCTGTAAATGTAAATGTAAATGTACTGCAAGTGATTGTTGTTTCCATTTTTTATAAACTTAATTTTCATTAAGAAACACCACTCAAACAGAGGAATAAAAGAATTAATTTTTTCAAAAATTTTCTCTGAATACAAAGTTAATGTTTTTCTGTCGTCTTTTTTCCATTCTCACCTTCTCCTCCATCTCTTCATCACTCTCATCCAGGTCGTCATTATGCAGCCGCCACTCGTACTCCACATGCACATGAACATTAAATTTCCCGGTCTGAGCCTGGGTCAGCTGCCAATCAATCACAAGCAAGAGGGTTCAGAGGTCATCAAGCCAAACACTTGAATCACCTTTGCAATCCGCCATGATTCTCAGTAATCAGGAACAGTTGAGATGCTGACTTTGAAGGCTTCCTCAACCTCCACTGCTCCAAAACAGCTTTAAATGGTTAACCTAGTTCTTGTTCCATAAAAAAACAGCAAGAATAAGACACAATTGCTCTTATATGCAAAATGCATATTGTTTAAATAATTTACATGCATTCTTATAGAATTATAGAAGTTATCAGAAGATCAGGACACACATGGGCAGCTGACTCATCTGTTGCACCGAGAGCATGCTGAAGATATGTGACATTATTGGAGGGCCATGCACGGGAAGACAGGAATTTGGAACCTCCCATTGGAAACAGTGGGGAAAGACAGGATGAGTTATGAGTGACAGATGAGTTATGATTCAAGGGGTTGTGTGAAACCTGGAAGAGGAAGGACGAAGGTCAAGGGCAGTGGAGCTAGCTTCTCAAGAAGCATGGACTAAATGGGACCTTCCCAATAGGAAAATCATATGGGCGGACCAATGGAGACTGGACCTGTTCCACATCTCCTTCCTGCTGAGGTCAGTGTATGAAACACTTCTATCCCCAACACACTTGTGCAAGTGGTTCTGAAGCAGGAGAGAGGAGGTGGGCTGGAAGCCAGAAGGAGAAGCTGGGATGTGATTTGCCACCACTGCCGACCTACTATCAGGAGGGTGTTGTGGATAAAGGTTGAAACACCACATGAAAGATGGACACCACCTGATGACATCAACCCCTCCTGGCCAAGGCTACATTCAACCAAGTTGAATGAAGATTAGAAGCATCTTAGCATGTATACTTAGTGGAATCCAATGTTCCAGTTGCTTCCATGGTATGAAATCAAGAATATTCATGAAAGGATGAATGGATGCTACCTGAGAGGATGCTACCTGTGTGATTAGTCCATTCATGGAATGTTCTCACTACTGAATGTTCCTAGACGGTACTTTGCTTAGTGGCACCTTGGTGGTTTGAGATTCAAACCGGCAACCTTCTGATTACGGGTCTGTTTCCTTACCCACTAAGCCACCACTGCCCAACAAACACCATGTCTACACAAAAGAGCTGAAGCTGTTGCAAAGGGTGTAACAACTCCATATTAAAGCCTATGAATTAACAATGGGGGGCCATTAAAGATCATGTATGTAAAGGCAGGCATCCCAGTGTACTGCACATCTATACTGTCATGGGCATTAGAGGAACATACCAGCTCCTCACACTGTGCGCGTTTCAGCCGTTTGGCCATATCCAGCGGCGTCTCTCCTGCATCGTTAACTGCAATGACAAAACCAGGAATAATGTTGGGGGTTACGCTTCCGTATAATCTCATTTGGCATCTACTGATGCCAGTCTGTTGAACGTATCTGTGCCGGTGTTGGGGCTTTGTACCAATGCTGATGGAGGCCTTGCTGCGCAGCAGCAACTTCAGACATTCACTGGTGTCGTTCAAGCAGGAGTAGTGCAGCGCAGTGTTCCCTTTGGCAGTCTGCTTATCCAGATTCCCACTGTAACACATACACATTCAGCGCTTTACACCTTTTTCAAAGGTGACTTCTATAAAACCACATTATGCCCTTTATAATTATTGTATTTTATTTGTCAGTTTTGAGTAACCTTATCATTCTAGCGGGTAAGGAGGTGGACTCGTAATCAAAAGGTTGCAGGTTTAAATCCTGAACCGCCAAGGTGCCACTGAGGTCCCCTTGATCAAGGTACTGTCCCCAGACACTGCTCACTAAGTTGATGGTTAAATGCAGACGACACTGTGCTGTGCCAGTGTTTCACAATGACAGTTGCTGTGCAACTTTGGTAGAATGCTTTAATTTTAGCTCTGATAATATATCATTGTCCCAAGATGTCTTCATCGAGATGATGATGTGCATCCATGGCACCATAAGCAAGGTATTTTACAAAAGCATGAGTGCAAACCTCTCAAATTCAAGCTCTATTTGCTGATGCTGCCTGAACACCATACCTGTTCTGAACCAGAAAGTCAACAATATGGAGGGAGTTCCTGTCCACCTTACGCACAGCCAGGTGGAGTGCTGTCTCTCCTGGCTCCTATCGACACAGAAATTCCCAACAAGCCTGCCATTAAAATACACATTTCAAATAAAACGATGCCACACCTTCCACATTCCTAAATGTCTTACATGCTCATTTGCCAAAGATATGGGCTCTATGAGGTCCACCCCCTCTGCATACACCTGAATGAGGGAAAATATATCCCGGCTCATAACCGCATCGCACAGGCTCTTCACTTTGGACGCTGGAGTGGGACACTTCCGTTGAGCGAAGCGCTTTTCTGTGTATTTAGCTGTGATGTAGTCCTTCCGTGTTTGCCTGCAGGACAAAATGAGTTGACAGCAATGACAAGGACAAGGACAACACCTTGGACTTATAATCCCCTTTCGTCACTTACATATCACTGGAGGGATTGGGTTTGTTTACATCCTCTGCCAACAAGTTCGCCTCCATGATTTCATTAAAAGTTGCATTGCCAACGTTCTTTGCAAGCTGTGGATGATACCAGAGTTTATCTGAAATACCAGAAGGGTTCCGGTAAAACTCCTACACCTCCTAAATTTCCAAGACTTACCAGAAGCTCTGAAGTTCCCAGGACATCCAGTGTCAAAGACTGTATTCTGGAGTAGTGGACCCCCATTTCCCGGTGGATTCCGGAACATTCGATGCAGATTAACACTCCCAGGTTGGTGGAGAGCCAAGTAGGATCTAAAGAGAAAAAACACAACCTGTCAGCCGGTTCCACACACAGAACCTGTCATCCCAGCACTGAATCCATTACATTGTAATAGACATGTTGGAAAGCTGCCAGTTCAGTGTCTGCTTTTGGCCAACGGATCCCAGGTTGAGGGGATCCATGTGTTGTGTTTTTGGCTCTCCACCCATCTGGGAACCGAACCGCCAAGGTGCCACTGAGCAAAGTACCGTCCTGCTCACTGTTCATGTTGCATCACTGTGCATCACATGTAACAACTAATCACTTTCACTTCACTGTCAGTCGGTCTCCACACAGAGAACCCGTGAGTTGGTTCTGTGGAGTCTATAGAGGACAGCAACAGCATGTGGGTCTGTTTCAATGAAGCAACACTGAAGCAAAAATAAAATGTGGAGAAATGGTTTCATGTCACTCACCATCTGCCCCACAGTCACAGCACTCATCATTGCCACTCATCTTCTTCACTTCTTCCACGATGGCCTTGGTCAGCTCCTGCACAATGTTGTTCTCTCCACTTTCTGCCTCATCCCCCTTGAAGGCGTTGTTCAGCGCCTCCTCTTTACTGTTTTGTAGCACTGAGATCCATCTGAAAGCATTGAACTTGCTGTTGTTATTAAATTCTGGTTTTTATTAAGCCTGTTTCATAAAATCTCCTCTGATCATTGCTGCAGTCAAACAGAACCTTCTGTTGCATTCTGGACAGCTACAGCATACAGGACCCAAACTAGCTGTTACTTACATCTGACATTCAGCTTCATCTTCAGCCTGGAAGTGATATGTTCTGTCATCTGAGGAAAAAAGAGAGAGTGCGAGAACAACCATTCTTATGAAATTGAGCATTTTGAAAAATATCTGTCCACATGACTGAATGATTTAATTGACCTTCCCTAGAGCCATTCACTGTCTAATCCTATATACTTTAAAGAGTAACACAGGCAGTTCAAGCGTAACACGGGGAGTGAAAGTGTAATACTGGCAGTGCTAGAGTAACACAGGCAGTGCAAGCATAACACAGGGAGTGAAAGTGTAACACTGGCAGTGCTAGAGTAACACAGGCAGTGCAAGGGTAACACAGGGAGTGCAAAGGGTAATACTGGCAGTGCTAGAGTAACACAGGCAGTACAAGGATAATACTGGCAGTGCTAGAGTAACACAGGCAGTGCTAGAGTAACACAGGGAGTGAAAGTGTAATACTGGCAGTGCAAGAGTAACACAGGCAGTGCAAGGGTAACACAGGGAGTGAAAGTGTAATACTGGCAGTGCTAGAGTAACACAGGCAGTGCAAGAGTAACACAGGCAGTGCAAGGGTAACACAGGGGGTGAAAGGGTAATACTGGCAGTGCTAGAGTAACACAGGCAGTGCAAGCATAACACAGGGAGTGAAAGTGTAATACTGGCAGTGCTAGAGTAACACAGGCAGTGCAAGGGTAACACAGGGGGTGAAAGGGTAATACTGGCAGTGCTAGAGTAACACAGGCAGTGCAAGGGTAACACAGGGAGTGAAAGTGTAATACTGGCAGTGCTAGAGTAACACAGGCAGTGCAAGAGTAACACAGGCAGTGCAAGGGTAACACAGGGGGTGAAAGGGTAATACTGGCAGTGCTAGAGTAACACAGGCAGTGCAAGCATAACACAGGGAGTGAAAGTGTAATACTGGCAGTGCTAGAGTAACACAGGCAGTGCAAGCATAACACAGGGAGTGAAAGTGTAATACTGGCAGTGCTAGAGTAACACAGGCAGTGCAAGGGTAACACAGGGGGTGAAAGGGTAATACTGGCAGTGCTAGAGTAACACAGGCAGTGCAAGCATAACACAGGGAGTGAAAGTGTAATACTGGCAGTGCTAGAGTAACACAGGCAGTGCAAGGGTAACACAGGGAGTGAAAGTGTAATACTGGCAGTGCTAGAGTAACACAGGCAGTGCAAGAGTAACACAGGCAGTGCAAGGGTAACACAGGGAGTGAAAGTGTAACACTGGCAGTGCTAGAGTAACACAGGCAGTGCAAGAGTAACACAGGGAGTGAAAGTGTAATACTGGCAGTGCTAGAGTAACACAGGCAGTGCAAGGGTAAATCAAAAGCATGTATATAAAAAAGAAGACAGACAGCTAAAAACTGAAATGAATAATGAAGGTGCCAAGTGACACATGCTGCATAAAAGTACAATGGAACTGTAAATATAATATTGGTCAGAAATCACATACTTATTGTCCCCTCAGAGTTTATTCTATTACTCTTCTACATTGGAAGTAGATGATACCAAAACTAGTATGTATGAAATATGAAATAATCTCCTGTCACTGCAGTAATGAAATTGGCAAGTTGACTGTGAGGTCACCTACGTGATATGAGGTCAAAACTCTTTTTCTCTTCAGGACTGTGCTTCACCTGGCAGGTAAGAAGGTTGAGTTTTGCTGGTGCTTGATTAGCCTGCATCAGAAAAAAGGGATTTAATGTCGTAGTAACAATAAAATATCTCAGAGTAGGTTTACAACTCCATCCTTCTTACTTTTACTTGAGAACATGTGTGTTCTACTCTACCGTTTACAGTGTAGCAAGTATTTGCCACCAATTGTGCAAGTTGAGAGATGAGAGAGGTCTGTGATTTTCATCATAGGTACACTCAGTGGTGGCCCCTTAAATACTGCTTATCAGGCTGCAAAACCCGTATTATAGTTCAGCACCTACAACCAAGCTAGGATTCTGTCCCTCACTGACCCTTTTTCCTTCACACCTGTTTGAACTGGTTATCTGTATAAAAGACACCTGTCCACACCTTCAAACAGTCAGACTGCAGCGCTCGAAAGGTCCTACTGGGCAGTGGTGGCCTAGCGGTTAAGGAAGCGGCCCCGTAATCAGAAGGTTGCCGGTTCGAATCCCGATCCGCCAAGGTACCACTGAGGTGCCACTGAGCAAAGCACCGTCCCCACACACTGCTCCCGGGCGCCGGTCATGGCTGCCCACTGCTCACTCAGGGTGATGGGTTAAATGCAGAGGACAAATTTCACTGTGTGCACCGTGTGCTGTGCTGCTGTGTATCACATGTGACAATCACTTCACTTTGTTGTTTTGTTGTTGTTTACTGCTTAATCTTGCAGCACTCGAAAGGACCAGCACATGTCCAGGTCTGTCTTAAATTTTTCATGTGATCAGATGAGACCAGTTTTCCTCAGCCTCCGCAGGAAATGCTGCTGGGCTTTCTTGGTGTTGAGCTGGTGTTTAGAGTCCAGGAGAGGTTCTCCTCTAGATGAAAAAAGAGGAACTTTGTGTTCTTGATGATCTCCACACAAGAACCATCGATGTTCAGTGGAGAGGTGGTCCCTCCTTTGTCTTCATGAAGTCAACCATCATCTCCTTCATTTTGTCCACATTCAGAAACAGATTGAGAGCTTAATTCAGTCCGTCAGTCGTTGCGCCTTCTCTCTGTACGCTGACTCATCGTTCTTGTTGGTGAGACCCCACCACGTTCGTGTCATCGCTGAACTTGATGATGTGGTTGGAGCTGTGCGTCGCTGCACAGTCGTGGGTCAGCAGGGTGAACAGCATTGGACTGAGCACACAACCCCGAGGAGCTCCAGTGATCAGTGTGGTGGTGCTGAAGATGCTGTTCCAGATCCAGACAGACTGAGGCCTCCAGTTGTGATGGAGGGGTTCAGGCCCAGCAGGCACAGCTTCTCGATGAACAGCATGAGATCTATGAGATCCAGCACATTAAAAGTGAAGTGATTGTCACATGTGATACACAGCAGCACAGCACACTGTGCACACAGTGAAATGTGTCCTCTGCATTTAACCATCACCCTGAGTGAGCAGTGGGGCACCATGACAGGCACCCGGGGAGCAGTGTGTGGGGACGGGACCTCAGTGGCACCTTGGCGGATCGGGATTCGAACCAGCAACCTTCTGATTACGGGGCCGCTTCCTTAACCGCTAGGCCACCACTGCCCCCAAACATTATCCCCTCTCGTTACAAAGTCCACATGTTGATGGAATTTAGGGAGACTTTGGGGATTTGCATGGTCAAAAAACTCTGGCGACAATGAAGGGTCCGTCAGGGTGTAAATAAAAGGTCTTCATCTCACAGTGACAAACTCCACCAGCGATGAACAGTAGCTGGAGACTAGCACAGAGTAAACACAAGCCGCAGCCATGGGTGTTACCGCACAGCGCCGAATTCCCATCTGCATGAAACGCTTTAAGCCCATCCTGCTGATGGGGGCGTCCGGAATTCTGGCCTCTAGATTCAGAGGTGGGTAGTCCTGTAGGTTGATGTAGTCCAGGGAACTCATAATAGGATGGACGGGAGAGCTGGCCGGCTAGGATTAGCCCTTAGCCCAGCGGGTAAGGAAGCTACCTGTAATCGGAAGGTCGCTGGTTTCAAATTCAGAACCACCAAGGTGCCACTAAGGTCCCCTTGATGAAGGTACTGTCCCCACACACTGCTCCCCGGGCACCTGTCGTGGTGCCCACTGCTCACTAAGAGTGATGGTTAAATGCAGAAGACACATTTGTCACACCATGTCACTTCACTGCCACTGAGTGCAAGAATGCATGTTCCTAACTAACAACATAGAAGCTGCCAAGTCATGTGGCTTGTGACTTCACAAGGGGTCTCTGTGACTTCACCCTGTGCTACTGCTGTTTTCTGTGATAGATCCCTTGAATTTAGATTTCCTGGATTAGCCCTTGGCAACAGACTCTGCACGTCCAGACGTTCCTCCTGACGTTCCTCCTGATTCACAGCCCGTCTTCCTGGTAATGACCTGCTTGTTTTAACTAGACCCCTGACTTTCCTGACCTGTGTACATCTCCCTATGTGTACATCTCCTCCTACATTCCCTTCAATACACGTCTGTTTAAATCCGAAGGCCACTTTCTGTTTATCCTGACATTATTCTTGCTGCAACTGTTGTCAATACAGAGACTATGAAGCTGTATAATATTCATGCCTTTTTGTTGTAGTGAAAGTGAAGTGATTGTCCTTTGGTGAGCAGTGGGGAGCAGTGTGTCGGGACTCGAACCAGCAACCTTCCGAATTATATTATTTGGTAGTATTTGGAAATGGACTGAACATTGGATGAGTATGTCAGAACTGCATAAAAGACCATCCTTAACCCCCCAAACAGACTGAAACAGAACTTCAGAATTTGCTCACCGTTCCGTGAGATATGGTCAGATACCCATTCCGCACACAGCATTTCCTTTTTTGGCCACACTTTCCGGATACTACAGATAAAAAAGTAAAAAACAACTCAACAATCAATCACAGAAGACATATTTATATCATTACTTCTACCAGGCAGATGAGGATTGTGTTTTACCCTTCACTTCTCTTGTAGAGCATTCCTGAACGTTCTGTGCCGAATGCCTTATTGCCCTGGAGTTGATGGAGACTGTATCCTGCATTCTGTTTCACTTGGCTATCCTGATAATAATAAATCATTTACAATGGTTAGATAGCCCACACTTCATATTTTGCCAGTCTTGTCCTTGTCTTTGTCCTGTCTGACCGAAATGAAATATGACCTCTTTTTGCTCCATCTGTAAGGAAGACTTCAGAACATCACGCAACTGGACCAGCTGCTTCCTCTCCCCCATCCTGGATCTGCTTCATCTGTCAGTGACATTAAGAGACACGTTCACATTTTTAATCAATTCTTGGTGTGGTAGAAGCTCGCAACAAATGCCAACGTGTACAGAAGTGAGTAAGACAAGTAGCACATATTTAGCTTTCTAGACTAAATTATTTTACAGACCACAATCTATACACCAGGACTACACGTCCCTAATCCTGCAGGGCACTTGTACTTTTTGCATTTTCCTTCATTTAAGACACATGATTCAACCTCTCTGACTGTTACTAGGCTCCAGGGCTGTTGACCTCCAGGGTCACAAATTAGACATATTTATCATTTATATATTATTGATGGAACATTGACGGATATTTATCAATAATCACCATATTCATTACTCTGTACAAAGAATTACCACAACAATCATGAATATATATATACAGTCCAGTATATAGAAACATTTCCAGTGAAATAAGAAACAAATAAAGAAATAGGACACAGAGTAGGCACCTTTACCTGGAGTATTTACATTGAGGTCGCATATGTACCCAGAGTAGGTATATACAATGCTCATAAAATATTGTAACTCCAAGTCAATCACACTTCTGTCAAATCAAACTGTCCAACACTGATTGACAATCAATTTCACATGCTGATGGGGCAAATGGAATTTCAGACAATTAGTAAGACATCCCAAATAAAGGCGTGGTCCTGCAGGTGGGGACCACAGACCACTTCTCACTTCCTATGCTTTCTGGCTGATGTTTTAGTCACTTTGGAATGCTGTTCAACAGGAGCTTCCAGTAGGCCACAAATGCTCATGTGTCTGGTCAAAACGGTCAGAAACAGACTCCAAGACGGCCCGACGTCCACTGGTGGAGGTCGTGCTTACAGCCCAACACCATGCAGCATATGTGACAGACGTGACTATCTGGAGAGGCCGTGGAGAACGTTCTGCTCCCTGCAACATCCTCCAGCATGACCAGTTTGGCAGTGGGTCAGTAATGGTGTGGGGTGGTATTGTGAGACCATATGCTGGTACATTTGACCCTGGGTTCCTCTTAATGAAAGACAATGCTAGACCTCATGTGGCTGGAGTGTATCAGCAGGTCCTGCAGGACCAAGACGTTGATGCTATGGACTGGCCTGCTCGTTCCCCAGACCTGAATCCAAATGAGCACATCTGGGACATCTGCGAGCACGTCTCGTACCATGCTGTGTGTAGAACTGACCACCTATGCCTTGCCCACGGTTATGAGAACTTTCCAGCTCTCCTGCAGGCGAGCAGTCTGGGACACACACGCATGCTCCTGTATGGTTTACCCAAAAGCACACAGAAGACAAATAAAGCACAAACCAGGCAGAGGGAGACTGGGGGAGATCCACTCTGCCCCATCCATGACCTGGCCTGGTGATATGGATCCTGAATCATGATAATGGCAATCAGCCTCAGCTGGGCGATATGAGGGCCTGCTCCTCAGGTGTGGCATCACATTATTCCCCCTCCACGGTCACAACAAGCTGGTGATGGTGGGTGAGGAGATGCCTGGTGGTCACTCAGCAGTGGTGTCCTTCATGTTGAGAGCAGTCTTCTGTCATGATGGACTTTGAGGGTGGACACAATGGGAACGGGTTACAAACAGATCAGGCTGAAAACTGTCCCATCTGGTTCTGCTGATCCTGTGTGGAAAATCAGGGCTTGTTCCTCAGGTGCGGCCGTCTGTGTTCAGTTTTTGTGGTGAAGTTAGTTATATATTGCATGATGTTTGGTAATTAGTCTAAGCAATTGTTTTTATGTTACAAATGCCATTGATTGCGATTGATGTCATTTGTTTGTCATTGATGTCATGCCTAGAATTTGTATTACTTATCCAGACAGTTTCTGTTACGTGTCAGACCTTAAAAATATATACACATGTACTTTGTTGGTCCACTGGGGGACCAGGATACATGTTGGACTCCACATGTCATCTGCATACAAGGAAAGAGTTCAGCAGCTGATACCAGAACCTGGGCTGTCACTTTCAAAATATCCTTCCTGCACTTTCAACTCGACTTCTTTCCACACAACTACGGAGGAGCCCATGGAGCCCAGTCGCCCGGGGCCCCTGAGTTCACGGGAAAAGTGGAAAGTGAATTAAATAAGTATTTCATCCCATGTCAACCAGCAAGATTTCTGGCTCCCAGTTGTATTTAACCGTGGCAGCCCGTCTCATCTTCAACCAGCCGAACCACACCCACGTCCCGCCTCTTCTCACCCCTCTCCACCGGCTCCTGGTAGCTGCTCGCATCCAGTTTAAATCCTTGATGCTGCCTACAGGGCTGTAAATGGAAGTTCTCCCTCTTACACCAACACACTACTAGCCAGATACACTCCTGCACGCCCTCTCACATCTACACACGAAACCAGACTGAAAGTCCCCTCTTCACGGGGTCTCCGATCCCAATCCACTCCGTTCTCCTGTGTTGTCCCTGGCTGGTGGGACAACTTGCCCTCCTCCATACGACTAGCCGAGACTACCATCACCTTTAAGAAGTAGTTGAAAACCCACTTGTTCAAAAAGTATTTCACACAAATCTAACACTTACACACGCACTCACCAAAAAAATGTAAAAAAAAAGTTTTCTTCGTCCAGCACTTAACAATCTCCGAGCATGCTCTTTTTCTGACAAGTTGGGCCTTATCAGGGCACTTAGTTTTGTAAACTCGAAGTCTATAGAAATCGAACGAGAATGGTGTCCTCCTCTTGTGGTGTCTTCCTCGTTCCACATAAAGTACAGGCCAGTGGTGGCCTAGCGGGTAAAGGAAGCGGACCCGTAATCGAATCCCTGAACCACAGTAAGGGTGATGGGTTTTATTTCGTTGTGTGCACCGTGTGCTGTGCTGCAGTGTATCACAATCACTTCACTGTAAAAATGGAAAATTATTGTAAATAATCTATGAGCAAATAAACATGATCATGTTTCCCCTACGGCATGGATGTCTGTCATATTTCAAACATTGTTTAATAATTAAGGTCTAACTGAACCATTACTGGCTGCTTGCTTGTAAAGACTACAGTTTGTAGTAGAATTAATATGCAAATGAACAAAACTTTTTAGCGAAATTTGTTAATTTGTCACAATGAGAAAAACTACTCACAGCTGTCAGATCTATGGACAGTTTTTCCATGGCTGGTTTGAGACCATCTACCACCTTCAGCCCATCCTGAAAGAAGCTATTGATGGAAACAAAAGATAAGAAAAAAATTTCGAAATGAAGCGTAAACAATTATGAACTTACTACATAACTTACTTGCACTGAGCATGGAAATATTTAATTAGATTCTGAAGGAGATCCACACCTTTCTTCACCTTGATTTCATTCACTTTTAGAAGATACTGAAAAAAACAGAGGTGTTGACAGAACACTTCCATCAAGAGGATAGGAGACATGAGGAATTCTAGGTTTTCATCAAACTGTGTGAACTCTAGGGACACTGGCAGAAAAGGAACTTGCCCACCAGGGCAATTCAACCTGCTGCTGGTCTACGATGCCACGCTGAGCACGAGCAGCAGTGGTTGTGGTGAAGACTAGTATTCAGAGGGAAAAGCATATTTGGATTTATATAGATTGATTATGCAGGAGGAAACATTAAGGTAGTAACAGGGGAAAGCATAGCTAGATCTGGAAATGAAGAGGAGGAGGACAGTGAGGCCTGAGACAAGGATCATGTGGTGGAGGTTGATGAAGGAAGACAGGAAGGGAGGAGAAAAGACAGGCTCTTGCCAGATAGTGGTGTGGAAATCCGCTAGAAAGGTGCTTGGTATGACGTCTGGACAGAGGAAAGAGAAAGAAACCTGGAGGTACAGTAGGTATTCAGAGAAAGAGGTTGGTGAAGAAGAAATGGGATAATCAGAGAGATGAAGAAAGTAGACAGGAGCGTTATTGGGGATAAAATAGATCAGCCACACCATGAAGTCATGGGATCGAGTGGTGAAAGCAAGGTTGAAAAGAGCAGAAGAGCAAAGTCCTTACTTCGCACATCTGTAACTGGAAAGCACGCCTCTCTTTCTCCATCTCCTCTGCGATTTCCCCTCCACTGACCTCGGTGCGTATCATTGCCATGTTGCTTGCATGCTCTTTCTTCTCCTTCTCAATTTTGGTGCTGTGAGACATTCAAGCAGAGATCTATTTCCTAATGCACTTTAAGATAAACCTATTTGCACCATCAATTAGGTACTTACAGTTTTGTTTCATAGTCTTTTCCAAGATTTGTCAAAGGCTTTTCAGTCATATAAAATCATGAATTAAATCATAATTATTAACTAATAGTACTCATTTATTCACTATTCATTTTTTTGTGGTCCCATATGGTCGGTCTAGCGGTTAGGATTCCTGGTTTTCAACCAGGCGGCCCGGGTTCGACTCCCGGTATGGGAAGAATGTTTGGGGCTGTGGTGGCCTAGCGGTTAAGGAAGCGGCCCCGTATCAGAAGGTTGCCGGTTCGAATCCTGATCTGCCAAGGTGCCACTGAGGTGCCACTGAACAAAGCACCGTCCCCACACACTGCTCCCCCGGGCGCCTGTCATGGCTGCCCACTGCTCACTCAGGGTGATGGTTAAATGCAGAGGACACATTTCACTGTGTGCACCGTGTGCTGTGCTGCTGTGTATCACATGTGACTTTATTATTATTATTTAGTCGGGGGGGACTGAAGGACCCAGAAGAAACCCTGCACCAACACAGGGAGAGCATGCAGCTCCCACACACATAAAGATGGTGTCATCTGCCTGCAGCTTAATAGAAGATGCTAGATAATTTACACAAGCTTCACACAAAGTTAGAATAAGCACAAATCATTTTTGTGCACCCATTTTATGAACTGTAGGTTAGCTTTAATGCAGACAGGGTGTGGCACATACCCCTTTAACACCTTTGAGGTCTCCCTTGAGCAGACTATCCAGTGGGAATGTGATGATGTTGCTCATATTTTGCAGCTGTAAACACAAAAAGAAACATTTCTGTATTAATTGTTGACCTCAAGTGTGACATGGATTTGAAAATGAAATAAAGTTAACAGAACTGCAGAAGATGTAACAGAAAAGATATTTCAAAGAGGTCACCATGGACTTCATTCAGCCAGAAAGCAGCCGGAACTGATTCCTCCTATGCAAAACTGTCCCCTTAACCCCAACGAAGCCAATTGTTCAATGCTGAGCGTCTGGCTTTCTCACCAAAGTGTTCAATCTTTGTCTCATCAGATCAGAGAATTTTGAACTTCTTCCATTTACGTATGATGATGGAGGCCACTGTGTTCATTGGGACCTTCACATTTTCTGTAACCTTCCCCAGATTTGTGCCTTGAGACAATCCTGTCTTGGAGATCTAGACAATTCCTTTGACCTTCTTGCTTGGTTTATGCTCTGACATGGATTGTCAAATGAGGGACAGTATATAGATAGACGGTGTGTGCCTTTCCAAATCATGTAAAATCAACATTAAAGCATTAAAGATGCTTTAAAGATGCTTCGACATTAAAGCTGCAGAAACATCTTGAGGATGATCAGGGCAAACAGAAGGTACCAGATTTAGAGTTTCATGGCAAAGGCTGTGAATACTTATGTACGTATGCTTTCTCGTTTTATTTTTTTTTCTTAATAATTTTGCCAAAACTTCAATTAAACTTGCAAGTTGTCATTATGGTGGGAAATAATAACAAACCAAAATGTCTATGTCTAACATAAAATGTGAAAAAAAGTGATGCATTGTGATATTTTCTGGATGCACTGTTTAGTTTAGCTGCAAGTATTTGTTATTTGAAACTAGGAAAGTGAATTTGTCCTCACCAGGTTTTTGAAGAGGCCAGTCAGCTCCTTAGTGAAAAGAACAAACTTGAGGAAGGCAGGGACCACATCTGGGTCATCTCTGTACACACCATTCTCGCCAAGCTTCTCCAGGGCCTGGATGTACTGATCCTCATTTTCGACGTGGGCTAGAAACATACAGAACAACAAGCCTTATTTATTTCATGAAGGTCTTATGTAGAGAGAAACAATCACAAAGGTAACACGAGAAAGTGAACTCCGTGCTCCGCTGATATTGAGTCACAGGTAAAGAAGAAAAACTGGACTAGTTTGTGTTAGTACTACTAATCAATTTTCATGAACGAATGTACTCACAAAAAGCCAAAATATTGTTAAAGTAAATTTATGACAAACCTGAAAAGTGAGGCAGCAATAATTTATAAAGATATAAATAAGTAAATAAATAAAAGGATTATAAAAGTAGTGCTGGGCGATTATACAATCTATAATAATTCGATTATAAAATGATAAAATGAATCTCGCTGTTTTTGGTGTTTTTCACCACCACAGACTGACTTATTGGTGGCAGAGGCCAGCCAAATGTACTTTGCATGTGCTACAAGTGACTAAGACGGAAGGTAAATGGTTAAATATTGCATGTTGAGATGTCACTTACAGCATTTTACATTTACAGCATTTATCAGACCAGACAGTCCCCCCCTGGAGACACTCACGGTTAAGTGTCTTGCTCAGGGACACAATGGTAGTAAATGGGATTTGAACCTGGCTACCCACCAACCACCCTGTGTGTCACATGTGGGTTTACTGTAGGTGGGCCATTAGAAACAAGAGAATCTTGGTATTCAGTAAGCAGGAACTGGGTGTGTTACAATGTTAGCTCCACCTACACTGTTACAACAGTCATACATGGTCCCTACAAGCGTCATGCATGGTCTGTTTTAGTCCAAAATGTGGTCCAAAACGCCTGTTCTGACCCGCTCATTTCTCCTCCCACGAGCCTGTCACGAGCCACGTGACAACAGTATGCAGAGCTGGAGAGGACAGCAGAGCTGGAGAGGACAGCTGAGCATTTCACACCTGTCTCCAAATTATTTGGCAGTGCACTGAACTGTTTGAAAGTGGATTTTTGCACAACTTGTTTGCATGTTTACGGTCCAGTTAAAGCTGCGACAATCATTTTTATCACCATCACTGATGTCCACAGCCAAGTGAGGAACAAAGTCCTCAGATATTTTGTAGAAAAGAGCCTTGCTGTGGTGGAAGGCTAACAATGAAAGACATTCCATGTTGGCCAGGCCAACAGCCAGGGTTCTTCCAATCCTAAAGAAACCCACTGCTGATCCTACAGACATTAACAATTACAGACCAGTTTCCCTCCTCTCATTTCTATCCAAAATCCTTGAGCGCAGTGTCTACAACCAGCTATCACTCCATCTATCAAAAAACAACCTCCTGGATCCTAACCAGTCTGGCTTCAGAACAGCTCATTCCACCGAGACGGCCCTTCTGGCCGTCTCTTCTCCTTTTCCCTTACACGAGATCACTTGGTGAGGTCATTTCCTCACATGGATTATCCTACAACTGCTATGCCGATGACACACAACTCCTCTTCTCCTTTCCTCCCTCTGACCTACATGCTGCTTCCAAAATCTCTGCATGTCTAACCGACATCTCGTCTTGGATGGCAGCCCATCACCTCCAACTCAATCCCACCAAAACTGAACTAATATTCATTCCAGCAGATTCTTCACCACATCAGGATCTTGCTATTTACCTAGACAACTCGCAGCTCTCTCCTTCTGCAACAGCCCACAACCTTGGCGTAACAATAGACAACCAACTCTCCTTCTCAACTCACATCAGCAACCTTTCCCGCTCATGTAGATTCCTTTTCTACAATATCAGACGAATCCGCCCTTACCTGTCAACCCAGGCCACCCAACTACTGGTTCAGTCCTTAGTAATCTCACGACTGGATTACTGTAACTCCTTCTAGCTGGTCTACCACTATGTACCATCCGACCTCTACAACTCATACAAAATGCAGCAGCACGACTGATCTTCAACCTTCCCAAGTTCTCCCACACCACCCCACTGCTACGTTCCTCCACTGGCTCCCAGTAGCTGCACGCATCAGGTTCCAAATACTGATGCTGGCCTACAAAGTCAAACATGGAGTAGCACCATCCTACCTCACCGCCCTTATTACACCTCGCACTGCACCTCGTATACTCCGAGCCTCCAGTACTGCTCGCCTGGTCCCTCCATCTCTGAAGGTAAAAGGAAGACATTCATCTAGACTCTTCTCCGTCTTGGCCCCTCGGTGGTGGAATGAACTTCCAGCTCAGTCACAGAGCACCTTCACACGGCAGCTCAAGACCTTCCTCTTTAGAGAAGATTTAGATGAATGTGCAACTTTCTTATTGTCTTACTTATGTATAGAATCTACAACATAGTGAATAAAAAGATTGTATTCATAGTTGGAGGTCCTAATGAACCAGAATTGACCACTTCATCGATGGTAACTTGAAAGCACGTTGTAAGTCGCTCTGGATAAGGGCGTCTGCCAAATGCCGTAAATGTAAATGTAAATGTAAATGTAAATGTAAATGTAAATGTAAATGTAAATGCCTAGCGGGTAAGGAAACGGACCCGTAATCAAAAGGTTGTCGGTTTTAAATCTGCTAAGGTGCACCACTGAGGTGCCACTGATCAAGGTCCCGTCCCCACACACTGTTCACCAGGTGCCTGTCATGGCTGCCCACTGCTGGTGATGGATAAATACAGAGGACACGTTTCACTGTGTCACCGTGTGCTGTAGTGTTTCACAATGACAATCACTTCATACCTCTGCATCCCTGCCACATCAACACCATCTGAGCAGCTGTTTTCTGCAGCAGGCAACATGGCCTCAAAGAGCAAAGTGTGTGTGTGTGTGTGTGTGTGTGTGTGTGTGTGTGTCTGCAAGTGTGTGTGTGGAGTGTAGACAACAAGTTCTGACATTCAAACAAATCCTGTTCAATTTTCTGATTTGTGTTGTTTTTTTTTTTTTTATAAATGATTTTTTGTTCAGGTGACACTTTATCTATTAAGTTGTTAGTGTTAGGTAGATGTAAAGCACACATTTTATATTATTATTAAAACAGCTCAAGGAGCAACATGTTTATGCACTTTCTAAAGATTTTAGTTCTGTTTTTGAATAAAGGGTTGGAAATGGGTTTTAATTTTTTTTTCTCAGATTCTACGATTAATAATAAAATCTACAGATTTATGGTTTATTAAAATAATCATTTGTTGCAGCCCTAGTGGTCCCCACCTGCAGGACCGCGTCTTTATTTGGGACGTCTTGCTAATTGGCTGTAATTTCCACCTGTTGTCTATTCCATTTGCCCATCAGCACGTGAAATTGATTGTCAGTCAGTGTTGCTTCCGAAGTGGACAGTTTGATTTGACAGACGTGTGACTGACTTGGAGTTACATCGCGTTGTTCAAGTGTTCCCTTTATTTTTTGGAGCTGTGAACATTTCACTATTCCATACAGCCACCATGAAGCCAGATATTCTGAACTTTCTCTTGACACATAGTGGCCAACATGATCTATAACTCCCCTGGCCCAGGACGGCATACCACTCTGTGACCTTTTTTTACTTCACCCTGACTGGAACTGACTGGAAGCTTCCATTCTTGCTCACCACTAGTCTACACTGTAACAGGGATGTCCTTCACCTCGGTGCCGGGTTTATCCTCATATTTCTCTTTGTGATGAACTTGGATATCTAAACCCAGAGAGAATTCCCGCAAAAGATGTTTCTTACAGTCCCGATTAACAAATTAATGTCCACACGCAAACCACCAAAACACTCGTTTCTTCTAAGAAAAGAGACTTTTCTACATGAAGCACCGACTGAGCTGAGCACATGACACAAAATATGGCCACCTTTGCAAAACCAATATGACCATGTTGGAGTATCAAAATCTTGAACTTTTACTCGTTCTTTTCCTTCAGCAGTTGGATCAAAGCTACTTCTTTTTGTCCTTGGACGAAGGGACCGATTTCCTCTGTCCCCATAACTGGCAGTCACTTGCATCGACAAAGTACAGGATCTGTGACAATCTTGACTTGTTGCTTGAAATAAAATTTCACACACCATCGTTCACCATTTATCTTTCATTCACCAGCTCATTTGGCTGCCCGTTGGTGTACTGCAGGGTGTCATCAGAATAGTCCATCTTTTCCTCTATTACTGAAGGCATCAAAACTATGAATGAACACATGTGGAGTTCTGTACTTAACAAAAAGTGGAGACCTGACCTCCACAGTCACCGGACCTGAACCCAATCCAGATGGTTTGGGGTGAGCTGGACCCCAACAAGTGCTAAACACCTCTGGGAACTCCTTCAAGACTGTTGGAGAAGCATTTCAGGTGACGACCTCTTGAAGCTCATCGAGAGAATTCAAAGAGGGTGGCTATTTTGAAGAAACTAGAATATAAAACATGTTTTCACTTATTTTTGTTAAGTACAGAACTCCACATGTGTTCATTCATAGTTTTGATGCCTTCAGTGAGAATCTACCAACGTAAATGGTCATGAAGATAAAGAAAACACGCTGAATAGGAAGGTGTCCAGACTTTTAGCCTGTACTGTAGTTCTCACCCAGGGTAATCAGTGGATCCCCCTTTCTGAGCCTTGTTTCCTCAAGGTTTTGGTTTCCTTGTCACTGTCACCTCACTAGGGGCATGGACCACTGTTCTAAAGTGACACTGTGTCAATGTACATGGTATAGGTGCCGTATAAATAAAAAATGTATAGTTTGAAAGGGCATAAATGGCATGTCAGGTGGTTGTGTGAAGAGCAAGCAGTGACTTTACCGTCCTCTTCTGGGGTTGAGTGGGGGTCTTCAAGCTTGCCGAATTGGGGCGAAATGGGTCGATACCAGAAAAAGGAGACAATTCAATGGGGCAGGCTGAAGAGGGACAAGGACAGGCAATCCAAAACATGGCAAAATCCAAAAGACAAGGTTGAGTGAACAGAAAAAAACCAGTCGGCAGCAAGGATGCAACTTAGCAGCAAGCAAGCAACAAACAAGATGGCTGACCCCTCCCACAACCATGGAAACGGTCAGGCTGCCCCCACCGTGGTGTGTATATATTGTTACTGTGTATATTATTATTCATATCAGCCCTAATGCTGTTATCATTGCTATTGTAATTATTATTATTATTATTATTATTATTAATAATAGTAGTATTTCCTACCATTAGAACCCACTACATGGACTTGTAGGAAGAGGAAGCACGTGTACGCACCTGCATATCACCTATAGGTAAGTCTATGTTAAACACATTAGGGGGTTCAGTGTGTGGAAGGTGGGGTTGTGGGCCTAGTAGTGTTTGTTTCTTTATTGTAGTACAGTTAAAGGTTGTAATATCCCAGGTGGAACACAGGGTGGCGCATGCTGGCATTCAGGTATAAAGGTACCAAACTCTATATTGTTGGCAGGGTTCTGACCGCTTGCACGAGAGCTTACACCAACACTCAGGCCACGCCTAAAGGAGGACTGGAATAAATGGACATTTTTGTATTAGACATCAAGATTCGTTTAATTGTGTAGCATATAATGGAACCGAAGGAGTATAGCATTGTTACATCAAGCACGTCAGCCAGGCCACGCCTTGTATCAGGCACCTCAGTAGTTTGGTAAGAGAGATTTAATAAGAATAAAATATTTTGTTCGTTTTAGCTTAAAATCATGACATGTTGTGCATACCACAGAATCCTGATTTGGATGTGATGGAGCAGCAGGAACCTGAGAGGAGCAATGGAAGGCCTGCTGAGGCAGATGTACAGCATGAACGGAATGTGAGGAGTCGCCTCTCTCTCTCTCTCTCTCTCTCTCGCACCATGTACCACACTAACACACAGAGGCTATATTGGAGCTATACTGGAGACAACGGGTTTTTACACCACATATACATTTTCATAATTGCATACACTAGATACAAATTTTATATCTGAAATCATAACCATGCCAAAACGCTGTAATGTGATTGGTTCTGCATAAAATATGCAATTGGGTGGTAGTAGCCTAGTGGGTAACACACTCGCCTATGAACCAGAAGACCCAGGTTCAAACCCCACTTACTACCATTGTGTCCCTGAGCAAGACACTTAACCCTGAGTGTCTCCAGGGGGGGACTGTCCCTGTAAGTACTTACTGTAAGTCGCTCTGGATAAGGGCGTCTGGTAAATGCTGGAAATGTAAATATGTAAGGTGGGTTGACAAGTAACACATTTCCAGATCTATGGAGTTTAAATAAAAAGATGTAATGCTAAGATCATATAATTCCCCTGTAAGACCTCCCCTAACCTGAAAAGGGGCTTTTCTGCTCTAGAAGGAGTTCAGAAACTGATTCCTGGTTTAGCTAAACTGAAGCCCACCCTCTCATTCCTTCCCTTTCTTTCAGGTCACAATAACATTCAGAATCAGAAGTCCTGACAGACTCTACAACAGCTGACCACACATACATAGACAAACAACACACACCAACACACACACACATCATGGTTGCGATTCCCTGGAAAATGAAACCAACATTTCTGTAATATTTGCACTTTTACTTTCAAAAAAAGTGAAGTGATTGTCACATGTGATACACAGCAGCACAGCACACGGTGCACACAGTGAAATTATTATAATTGTTCAGTTTATATATTTTAGATTGAATAGTGCATCAGACTTTAAATATTAAAATATTCATACAATGCACAACATTTTAACTCTTAGTACTGACCATCATATGTTAAACTTAACAGCACTCGTGTAGACCATTTATGATCTGTGATGATCTTTCCTGCCCTTTTCATACATCTTTATGTAACAGTGTATGCCAGTTGCGTGGCTACTTCCGAAATCACCAGTCAGGATGAATTCATTCCGAATGAAATCACAGCTAGCATAACACTGAGAGTAATAGTAACATTAGTAGTGCTAATTATACAGCTATAAGTGATTATTACTAAAGAACAAAGCGAATAACAGCTAATAACATGCAATTCAGATATATACAATATTTATGAACCTTGCATAACCATGTAATCAGGAATGAAAGTGATCGGGAAAAACTGTTGCAGGACCTTCTTGATGCTTTCATCATTCCTTGTGCCAAATAAATGCACTTACCCAGACCTGAGGTGTTAATGGATTTCACCGATTTCTTGATCTTGTAAAGTACACCACGGTCAACGTCCAAAGCCTATTGGGCAGAAAGGAAAAAGTGGCATCTGACAACGGCTCACTGACGTTCCTTACACTAGGACCCACTCCCACATATTCTAAAAAGCTTTTTATGTTTTGTATGTGCATAGAAATACATCTTGCACTCCCTAGCCTTATTTACCATGACATGTCTCAGTCCCCACTGTGATTACTGCTACAGAACAAAGCTGTCTGTTAATGGGATTCCATTGTTGAAATCATTGCCTTTGGTGGTGAAAATACAGAACAAGCTACAGATAAACAGCATGAATACTTGGTGAAGGTGCGGGGTGTTGAGGACAGCAAGGGTACAGGTGATGGCAGACAGGCTGAGGGCGTGGCTACTGGTGACAACAGACAGGGAAGACGATCTGAGGGCGTGGTTACTGGTGACAACAGACAGGGAAGACGAACTGAGGGCGTGGTTACTGGTGACAGCAGACAGGGAAGACGAACTGAGGGCGTGGTTACTGATGACAACAGACAGGGAAGACGAATTGAGGGCGTGGTTACTGGTGACAACAGACAGGGAAGACTATCTGAGGGCGTGGTTACTGGTGACAACAGACAGGGAAGACGATCTGAGGGCGTGGTTACTGGTGACAACAGACAGGGAAGACGAACTGAGGGCGTGGTTACTGGTGACAACAGACAGGGAAGACGAACTGAGGGCGTGGTTACTGGTGACAGCAGACAGAGAAGACGATCTGAGGGCGTGGTTACTGGTGACAGCAGACAGGGAAGACGAACTGAGGGCGTGGTTACTGGTGACAACAGACAGGGAAGACTATCTGAGGGCGTGGTTACTGGTGACAACAGACAGGGAAGACGATCTGAGGGCGTGGTTACTGGTGACAACAGACAGGGAGAGACTAACTGAGGGCGTGGTTACTGGTGACAACAGACAGGGAAGACGAATGAGGGCGTGGTTACTGGTGACAACAGACAGGGAAGACGATCTGAGGGCGTGGTTACTGGTGACAACAGACAGGGAAGACGAACTGAGGGCGTGGTTACTGGTGACAACAGACAGGGAAGACGAACTGAGGGCGTGGTTACTGGTGACAACAGACAGGGAAGACGAACTGAGGGCGTGGTTACTGGTGACACAGACAGGGAAGACGAACTGAGGGCGTGGTTACTGGTGACACACAGACAGGGAAGACGAACTGAGGGCGTGGTTACTGGTGACAACAGACAGGGAAGACGAACTGAGGGCGTGGTTACTGGTGACAGCAGACAGGGAAGACGAACTGAGGGCGTGGTTACTGGTGACAACAGACAGGGAAGACGAACTGAGGGCGTGGTTACTGGTGACAACAGACAGGGAAGACGAACTGAGGGCGTGGTTACTGGTGACAACAGACAGGGAAGACGAATTGAGGGCGTGGTTACTGGTGACAACAGACAGGGAAGACGATTGAGGGCGTGGTTACTGGTGACAACAGACAGGGAAGACGATCTGAGGGCGTGGTTACTGGTGACAACAGACAGGGAAGACGAACTGAGGGCGTGGTTACTGGTGACAACAGACAGGGAAGACGAACTGAGGGCGTGGTTACTGGTGACAACAGACAGGGAAGACGAATTGAGGGCGTGGTTACTGGTGACAACAGACAGGGAAGACGAACTGAGGGCGTGGTTACTGGTGACAGCAGACAGGGAAGACGAACTGAGGGCGTGGTTACTGGTGACAACAGACAGGGAAGACGAATTGAGGGCGTGGTTACTGGTGACAACAGACAGGGAAGACGAACTGAGGGCGTGGTTACTGGTGACAGCAGACAGGGAAGACGAATTGAGGGCGTGGTTACTGGTGACAGCAGACAGGGTAGACAATCTGAGGGCGTGGCTACTGGTGACAG